>NW_013666488.1:85724-91349 GCF_000517525.1 Limulus polyphemus
GATTAACGTCTTATTAATCTTAATTTCTTTGTCTTGAAATTGTGTCACAACATGACCAACAAATCTCTCTTAGACACTTAGACATACCAGTGTCGCCTATTTGGCCAGTCGAAGAAAGCATGTATATTTTCACAACCTGAGGAAATGATACTTGACATGAAAAATTGAGGGACAGACAAGTTGTCCAAGGTCAAGCTCAAATGGACGAATTGCAACAGTTCCCTGGACATTATTTACGTGCCAAAACTTCATAAAATCAAACTGTACAAAAAAAATTCTGTGTAAGTGCAGATAGTGGAAACTACACGATAAAACCAATTATCCCAATAGTATGGAGAAGGTTTTTTTTTAAGGCAAAGAGTACTGAGGAAGAATGATCATAACCCAGACTTTTAATTTTTTCATAGACTATATATGTATCAATTTTCTTTTTCTAATGCAACAAACATCATTAGCATCAATAAGATACATACGTTTACGGTGCAGATTTCCAAATTAGCGATTCTCTGATATCATTTGGCTACCCACACCCCTATATATTTTTAGATTTACTGTATAAACATAAAATATTTTCTGCTGATAAGAAGCTATCTATAGTCTCCAGAGTATGGATAACCATAGACACGGTGATACCCCCAGGGTAAAGAGTACACACATATTAAGTTTACATTTAAGAACTATAATTAAAAAATACATAAAATCCTGATTTGAAAAGGTTTACTTTCCTTGAATTATTAGGTAGGGGACAATTATTCTGCATCTCAAGTAATAAAGGTGATAAATAGAAACGAAACTCTATCCAGAATGAAACGTTACATTAGAAAGTTTTATGCCTTCATTTTGATTTCTGTTAAACAGTTACTAATTAAAGCAATCAAATATTTATTACCCGTATAAATCTATCATTGCTTTTATGCTAGTTTTCACTTCATCATTGTGTAAACTATCCTCCTCTTCTTCTGCTGCTTCTACCAGTGCATTGTTTTTATTAAGACGGACAGATCTGTCATTTGAGTAGCTACAAACCCTTTTGCACGGTAGGCTGTTCTTCCGGCAGATGCAAAGGGGGAAAAGCAAAAGTATTTGCACTGGCAGCTGAGAATTCAATGAAATTATTTAGAAGTGACAGCTCTGTCATCAGATTGGTATCATTTTATCCTTTCTTGTCTTCTTTCTAATGGTATTCATAGAGTGAAATTTGAGGCGGTTTGGCAACTAGAACATTAGGCCATACCAGAACTTGGAAATGAGACCTTTTGCTACGCAGTACTAAATCTTCACGTGTTTAAAGGAGCTTTTCTGAAGTTTGTTTATTCATGTGCATAAAGACTTTATTAGCAGCACAAACGTTTTTCAAGCACATTGAATTATTCCTCTGTACTGAATTGTTTTCATGTGATTTAAAAGTTCATTAAAAAACAACTAATACTAATAACATATAATTCTGTAATTTCAATTCATTATTCATGTAAGAAACATGAGTTGATATTTCTGAGCAAGTCTGACTCTGTAGAATTATTCTTTACCCTGAAGTTGTCTGTTCAATAACAAATAAGAAAGTCAATAACAAAGAAGGATTGCATTTAAAATTGAAATTTCCACATACTTTAGAAAGGCCTGGGGTAGAAAGGTAACGGTTTTCATGCATTCAAAGATAATCTTACTCGAGAAACGTAAATAAATTCTGAATGAAGTCATCAACTAAAGTATCTATTTTTTACGCATAACGACACTAAAGAAAACATCGTTATCATATCAAATACCTAGTTTACCTTAAAGCACAGAACGTATTTATCTATCGCTGGTGCCAATATAAAGCACAGAAGAGAACAAGAATACTCTAAATGGTTTCAGTCATTGACGAATATGGAAACAACTCTACACAATATTGTATGTGTGAGTATCATGATATACAATAGAAAAACAGCAGATAAGTGAATAAAGTAGAAGATTTTAGGAAGTAATATTAATATGATATATATATAGCAAAAAATAAGCGTAAGTTGCTTAGAGTAAAACAGCAATATTGATTTCATAATTTATGAGTTATTGTTTTTAGCTATATGTCAAGTTCTGAACTTCAGCTTAGAATATACATAATGTTTATAATAAAATAATAGAAATACTTTGTTTTCATGAACATGAGTACATGATGATGACAAAATATTATCGAAACGTTTTACATTTATTATTGTGTTAAACTTGGAATAAAGTTTTCTTCATTACCCGTTCAAGCCGTCGCTACACTTTATTGAACAATAGTTTTCTTTTATTTTCCTTCGCTCTGTCACTAAAAGTTAACGACTAGAGTGTTCTTTATGATAGATGAATCATGTTTCAATTGGCACTGTGTTGAGACGTTAACAGCTATTGTCTTTGAAGAGCCAGCAAATAAACTCTGCTCAATTAAGACATCCCCGCTAGAATTGTTAGAGATCCTTACTGAATGTCTTCAAGACTGAATACGATATGTGCTTTGATAGGCCAGTCAAATTCTTCATACATCACATGATAAACCTATTTGGTGTAACCAAGTAAATGTAATGCTGCAAAAACACGTGTGAGGGGGGAGTCCCCATAATAAAGTGGTCTAAGGTTTTAGCTGTGTACAATACGGACGAATCACTATTTTATCTGTATCTACAATAGTAAAGTTACACGGGCCAGTAATCTCCATATATCATGTAGCAAGCAAATATATTCTCTTACATTTTTACAAGTATCGAATTGGCAAGGGAAACAAATGGAAATGACAAATTTTTTAGGGGGGGGGGCTGATCCTACATAATAATAAATATAAAACTATGACAGCCAACGAAATAATTTGCCAAATCAGTTGAAATTCGAGTGTCATATATTCAGGAAATCTGTACTTAGTAACAATTAAAACAAATTTTCAACAGTTGTGAAATTAGAATTATGTTTCTGATAGAAATATATATTAGGGTCAAGAAATAATATGTTGCTTTTAAGACATAAACAAACAACACAGGAGAATAATGATTTATTAAGGTAATAATGAAAGATGTTGACTTTACTAAGGATTCATACATTGAGGGATGCACACTTTCAAGTTCTGAAGATTATTCCACAGTAAAGATTTTATTTGCAGTTCACGTTAAACTAATGAAAAGATCCGAAAGGACAGACTATCTCTAACGTTAGTTTAAAGTGGGAATAAACCACTAGTGTTACAACAACATCCAAAAAATAATAATTGAATAGAAAAAGAAGAGGGGAAACCATTGTGACAAACAAACAGGAGTTTCCAGACAAGTGTACTTCTTCTGATAGTGCTATAAGATATTAAATAAAATATGAATATCAACAAAGAAGAGTCTTCCGGTGGGACAGAGGTAAATCTACATTTTTACAACGCTTCAATTAGGAGTTCGATACCCCTCGGTGGACAGAGCAGATAGCCCAATGTGGCTTTCCGATAAAACAACTAAATTTATTAGACCGCTTCTGTTAAAGGTCTACAACATGCAATTAACGATATTTTTAAAAAGTCTGAAGAAACATTTTGAAAACGATATTTATTGAGAACTGTAAAGAAAGGACCTGGAAAGATTTTGTTCGTTTGTTGTTAAGTGCAAGGTTACACAAAGAACTATCTATGTTCTGCCCACCGTGGGTATCGAAACTTGATTGTAAACGTTATAAGCCTTTAGAATTATCGTTGAGATACCGGAGCGATTTGGAATGATTGATTTGTTTGCTGTTGAACTCAAAGCTACACAATGCGCTATCTGTACTGTGACCACACCACGAGTATTGAAACCTGAATTTTAGCGTTATAGGTTTTCAGACTTATCGCTGTGCCATTGGAGATGACCTGGAAAGAAAAATGCTTATATTTCTTGTAAAGTTTATAGTAATAAAGAATATAAGTTTTTTTTAAGTTGGTCTTATAATTTATATTAGTATCATTAATTTTGAAACACCCAAAAGTTACAAGGAAATAAACCATTTTTTAGAAGCATTTTCTATAAAAAAAATAAATGCTTCTCGACCTTCGTACAAAATACATACTTTATTTCAAATTCAAATTTTATACCGTTACCGACGTTGGATTTATAACTTATCATAAATTACGACTAACATTTAAAATCAAGAAAATATATTTTTATTTATATTTCTGTGAAAACAAATATATCTTTTTATTGCATATATACCATTTATAGAAGTAAACTTTGCTGTCCTTCATTAACTGCCTTTATTTCAGGCATAGCATATTATTTTTATCCAACAAAGTATTTTGTGCATGGATCAAATGAGTTAAATATTATTTCTTTTCATAATCCACAAGTATGTTTCCGATTTTTAATCATCAGCTTTTACTTACTTCAATGGAGTTATATCTAATTATCAGCATTAGATAAATCCCATCATTGGATAGAGACACAATTTATACATTTTCTGAGTCAGCGAGGCTAGCCACTCTCTATTAATTCTCACCACATATCCAGCTCACTAAACTATAAATAGTCGTTTTGCTAAATTCCCATTTATTTATCAAACTTTATATACTAACCACCATAAAAACAGATTCATCAATTTGTTTTAAATTATCAATTAATACCAACAAAAAATAGTTGTCAGAATTTCTTTTCGGGTAAAATGTGCTACTATATTAAGAGTAAAAACAACAACAACTACACAAAAATCGACGTTCGGGGCACAATTAAAAGTTAGAAATTTATTACTAGCTGTAGTACACCTCCCCTAGACAGAAGTTATGTATATTCATGATTAATGAAAGGTTATCTTAAGACATCAAAAGTTGCTTCCCTTATATGTAATCCTAAAAAAACCGTATAAACACCCATAAAAACTTCAAAACGCAAAACGTATAAATTGTTTGTATCTTTCCAAATTTGGTGGAGATGCATTTACAGGAGACGAAATAGTGGTAAAAAAATACACGCAAAAACGCCCATAAAAACCATAAAACGCAAAATGCAAGACTGAAAATATGTATGAAGATCCATTCACATCCTGCGAAGTAGCTATATGGACATACAACATACAGTACTATTATATTTATATAGATTAGTTACAGTCGACTAGTTTCGGTAATACAGCTCTGATGATAGTAACTGTGTTACTGAAACTGTTCGGCTGTAAGTAATAAATATTTTACCGTTCATTGTGCCAAATGATCGTTTTTGTGTTTTCTACTCTTAATAAAAGTAGTTCTGTTCATACTAGAATATCTAAACACGTCAGAAAACTTTGGATAAACTGTGTTTTAATTATTTAAAACTGACACAATTTAAAAAAGAAGTTTAATACTTTTAACATAAATTAAAGTAATAAATTTGTTTTATTATCCATATTTAAAAACAAAATATATTGCAGATAGTTTCAATGAATGACAAAAGTTTGCAAATATCTGCAAACTTCAAGATCAGGAATGTGGCGGAACTCTTGATGAAAATAACTTTGACTTGATTTGACTTTATAGTTCCTACAACGAACAAGATGTATGAATAAAAAAAACTGAAAAATAATATTGAACTGATTCAATTCATCAGCGTAAGAAATTTCTTTAGTAGAGTCCAAAATATCTTTGTTACAAAAAATGATGAGATTCATTTGTCTATACTTTTTATACACAAT
>NW_013666488.1:91493-127391 GCF_000517525.1 Limulus polyphemus
AGTTAAATTTACTTTAGTAAGTAACGTAACCTAAAATTACTTACCTTAGTTAAACTAAAAATAGTATAGAGTATTCTATTTGTACTATTACTTTTATACACAATTATTTTATCAGCTTTCAAATTGCAGCTGAATATTTATGTATGATTAATAATTTAAAATAAAAAAAATTAATTCATCACACACACTCACACACACACACACACACACATATATATATATATTTAAATGAACAAAAACAAGCCCAAATAAAAATCAAATTAAAGACGCTACACAAATCTAGAGGATCCCCATGGTATAGAGATATAAAATGTGCCCTGGGTTTTGGAGGTGACATCTTATCCACCTGGATGGTTCTTGGATTGGAAGTTTTATGTACTTAAAAACTTATGATTTAAGTTATCCTATATAAAATTAAAGAAATACCATGAAGATTTATCGTTTCATCATTTAAAAAATAAGTTTCAAGAATGACAATAAAAAAATTATAGTTCCTATAAAGCTAATTGGGATTTTGGATTTCTTTGTAAAACGTTTTATGCATCACTTATGATAAATGAAATCAATAGCACACAAACATTTAAACTTACTAACCAATCCAAAGATACAGTAATTAAAAATTTCATTAAAGTTTTTTTGTATGTTATTCTTAAGCTCCATAACTTTCCAATGAAATTTAGATTTATTTATAATTCAATAAAAACAATTATTAAACAACCGGCCATTTTATTAAATAAATTACTGAACATTCTACATCATCAAATTAAAAGTGAAAATATTAACAAGAAACGTACGTTTTGAACAATAAAAAATAATCAACCCATTTCAGAACAAATAAAAAATATTCAAACATTTGATTGTATCAAACTATATACAACAATTCCATTGAAAAATTTAATTTCTGTTATGAATTTATTAATTGAACAGTTCTGTTATCCTTTCATAGTACTTATATGATCTTTATATGGACAATTTTGTACGTTTTGCTCTTGATAATGCAATTTTAAAACCTGATTGTTGGATTAGATTTGTTGATGACAACATCTTGGTTTGGCGGCATGGAGATACCGAATTAAACATATTTGCTTCTTTTCTAAATAATGTTGATCCCTCTAAAGCTATCCTGTTTATTTATGAAATTAAACAAAATAATTGTTCACAGATGTACTTGTAAAAACAAATAATAATGGAACTATTTCTATAACTGTTTACCGAAAACCTTACTCAGTTTCTTTGCCGTCACATCAAAAGTTAGCAGCTTTTCATACTTATACAAACAGAACATTTAATATTTGTTCCGATCCCATTGATTTAAAAATGAATTAAATTATATAAAAGTCATTGCTAGTGATAGAGATTATACTATTGACATAATTGAACTTTTAATACAAAAAAGATACAATTCAAATTCAATTAAACTATACACTAGACTAAACAGTATAGTGATATTAACATATGTAAACGATATAACTAGTGAAGTTGCCAACGTATTTAGAAAACATAATTATTTTCCTATTTTTAAGCCTTTTAATAAAATTAAAACAATACTTCCTAGCACTAGCGATAAAAAAGATATTCTACAAAAAAAGGTATATTTCAAATTAGATGTGAATGTAACAAAAATATACTGGCCAAACTAAACGTAATTTGAAATACCGCATTAATGAACATGAAGGTTATGTACGTAATAAAATGATGTTAATTTCTCCGCTGGCCGAACATGTTGCAGAAACACGTCACTCAATACAGTGGCATAAAACACCAATCTATACTATTATTCTGCTTGTTTGTATGTACGACCGTTACGCTTTCTGACGGAGAACCTGCTGCATAAGCATGCGCAGTTAAAATGTTTCCCCAAGGAAAACCGCGCATGTGCATTATTCACTCGACGACAAACAGTCTGCCTGCGGCAGAGAGCTGGAAAGCTCAGTGATTAAGTCACTACAATTGCTGTACGAAACAAGAAGTAACAACAAAAGGGGAATGTAAATATACTTTACTAACCATTTTATACAACAGAATATTGAAAACTTATCAAAGTTTTTTAAAAAGGTCTGACGTTAGATGGTAGAATGACATTATAAGTTTATTTATCGGTAGTATTAAGTACATTAAAGCTCAGTCCTAACTAAACTAAAGTAAAGAAAAACGTACACAGGTTACAGTGTTAATTTATCTCTTTATCGAACTTAGGCCTAACATAAGTTAAAGTTTTATAAAGTACGGGCTATATACAAGTGGATTTACACATTTCGTTGTCTACGATTACAATTCGTTTGTATTGTGCTAGAAATGTTATAGTTAAAAAAGTACTGTTACGATAAAGATACTAATTTAGCTGGAAATGTTTTGCGGGTCTCTGCTAGCTTTAAATAAACCCAATATAGTAAATGAGTTTAATATCAGAGAATTTATTGAAATTATGGGCTGTAAATTAAATACTTATTTGTTAAAATAGAGATGAAGGGTTGTCTAGTGATAGTACTGAATATTCATGTCACCCCGGTGAATTACAATGAGTACAACCATTCTTGTATAAAAACCCGCTGTTCACATTGAATTTTATTCCTGATGATGGTCGGGGAAACTACCGAAACATATAATCATTTTTAACTTTTTAAATGTTATTGTGTAAAATAAACGTTGTTTTGTCTATATTTTTAAATAATGTTTATTGAACAATGTTGCCATATTTATATTTTATAATTTCACAATTATTCAGATTTTGTAAAATCTGTAATAAATTACAATATTTCATTATTAATGGTGAAATATTAATGGAAAAAGTAAATACTCAATAGATTTAATAAAGAAACTCTGAATGAAATTATTAAGATATTCTGTGATAAATATAAAAATGCATTAAAAACATAAAGAAGTAAACATTAAGAAGATTTTGCTAATAGTTTCCAATAATTACTTTCAGTTTTAATAAGGTCATTTAAACAACTTGGCACTACTTTTATGCGGATATACACCTTATTGCATATAAAGGATTGTGTAGAGTCTGAAAATTGGTAGTTACAGTGGACTTAATAGGAGGTGATTGGGAGTTATATTAGTTGGTTTAGATAACTTGGTTGGGATTTTATACTAATACAATTTGTATACTGTGCTACTAAGTAGTGCTTTACTACTACAATGGGACTGGAATGCCAACTACAGGAAGTACGTTTATCTTACTTACCCCCCAAGTGACCTTATTTCGTTTTTCTTTTTTTATTTATTTTCTTATACTTTAGAGAGCAGTCACCTTCCCACAACTGTCTGCAGCCAGCGAAGGGTAATATAGATGTGGGACGTTGTGCACTCACACCTCGCTCTCTTAAGTTCTACTTCTTTTGATTATTTTATTTATATTTTTTGAATTACTTCATGTGAGACTGGCGAACGGAAGTTAAGACTGATAGACGGTGTATCCCCACCGCAATGTGGGTCCTACTTCCGCAGTCACTTCCAAAACCCAGGGTACATTTTATATCCCACATTATGGCCTGTATCTTGGGGGATCCTCTTCATTTGTACAGCGTCTTTGATTTGACTTTTGTTTGGGCTTGATTTTGTTCATTTGGATGTATTTTATCACAGGTTTGGATTTGATGTTTTTAACACAGTTCTTCCTTTTGATTTTGTTTTGCTTGATTGTTTGAGTATTAATTATGTATATAATGAGGAATGGGGAATGATAATGATTGAAGAATGCATTTGCCAAACGCGTAAATAGGATGTAAAACGTTGATATAATATTAACCTCTAAGAATGAAAACCCTAATGTTAAAATGAATAATAACTTAACTTCTAATAGATTTCTTACTCCAGTGATCGTATGTTGTATTGTTTAATAATCAACACTTGGTGATCATCTAAGTTACTAATTACATTATTCCAAAGCGCTTCGAATTAAGAAATGGCAAAACAAACATTAATATATATTTTTAATATTTTTCAACTTAGCTTTACAATATGTTATTTAATACAGCTCAAAATCTTGTCAATGTATGATGTTATAAAATATCAATTTTATTCTATGTAATACATCTATGTATATGTGAAATTGCCGTTTAAATATTTTTGATTACTTATTACAAGTACATGAAGCTATAAACATATTGCTATAGACGAAGTGTCAATTGAAAGTGTCGTAAGAGATATAATATTGCTTAGCATATCGCTCTTTGGCGTTCGTTTTCAGTCTGCTCGGTATTTGAGCAATTTGAGGGTCGCGGGTTCGAGTCCCCGTCCCACCAAACATGCTCACCCTTTCAGCCGTGGGGGCGTTATAATGTTACGGTCAATACCACTATTCGTTGGTAAAAGAGTAGCCCAAGAGTTGGCGGTGAGTGGTGATGACTAGCTGCCTTCCCTCTAGTCTTACACTGCTAAATTAGGGACGGCTAGCGCAGATAGCCCTCGTGTAGCTTTGCGCGAAATGCAAAACAAACAATCGTTTTTAGTGAAAACGTAAGCTAACGGATACATCTTTGGGAAACACAATAGGTTAAATGAACACATTTTCATAGCTCTTTCTTAAAAAGAATAGTGTCTGAATTACATTTGATAACATGAATATTTCAGCATCCAGATTTGATTCTCTTGTGCCTTTTCTATTGAGCCTTTCTCTTTAGACTTAATGACACAAGAATGTTGTGCAATCAACTCTTTGTTTCGTTGTGAGGAGAGAAAATCTACTATACACTTTAAATAAAAGTCCGGAGATACAGCTACTGAGTGGATTTTTTAAATTATTTTGTTTAACTTAATTACAACGTTTCGACCACTCGTGTGACAATCAACAGGTACGTGTTGTCTACTGTATGATATGGTAAAGACATACTGGGCAAGCATTTTGTTCCAAGTTAGAAAACGTATAGGGTAACACCTGTGTTTTGTTTTGTTGAAATTTCACGCAACGCTATTCAAGAACTACCTACCCTAACCGTCCCTACTGTTGAAATAACTAGAAGAAAGACATCTTGTCAAAAACCCACCACTAACTCTTGTTCTACTCTTTACTAACGAATAGTGGGATGGACCCTCACATTATAACTTTCCTACAGATAAAAGGGCGAGCATATTTAGCATAGGATTTGGTTCACGAGACTAGCAGATTCCACTCTAACCACCACAGTGAACTCCTGTGATCACATAGTGACAATCGTAATATTCTATTTGTAAAACAATAACAAAACACGTACACACAAGGGAAGCGCGAGCCATGCTGATAGAAAACAAGAGGGAATCCACAATAGCCGCAGTACTTGAAATTATTTTAAGCAGAATTAGACTATTTTTTTTCCCTTTTTATTAACTATATTTTGTGCGACAGCAATACCAAGCGTGTGACGCATGTATACCCAATTTTATTATTCATCAGGATCTCTACATCAATCGAAAAAGTTTGATCTCCTGCGTCCAAAACTGTAATTAGATCTCAAATCATTCAAGAGATGACGGAGCTATGAGTTAAATGTTTGTACTTTAAAAAAAAAAACTCTGAGCCGTTCCATGAGTCACTCAGTAGCTGCTAAAAACGTTAATAGATACTACAAGATAATCACGATAACATAATTAGAGAACAAAAAATTAAATTTCGAAAATTGGATTGTTCAAATGCTGGAAAAAGAAAATAGATTTCTATTTGCTTTCTCGAGAAAGTATTTATAACGTTCACAATATTAAATTAATATTGAAGACATTTTGTGAATTTAGTAATTTAAGCAACGTTTATGATCCTCAGTGGCACAGCGGCATATCTGTGGACTTATAACGCTAGAAACCGGGTTTCGATACCCGTGGTGGACAGAGCTCAGATTTCCCTTTGTGTTGCTTTGTGCTTAATAACAAACAACAACAACGAGTAACGTTTCTGAACCTTAATTTTCTTTTTCTAGATCTCATTTGCTCGTAAAATGACAAAATTAGGTGATTTTGTCATAACTTTGAATTTTCTCTTTGTATGTTTATGGTGGAAAGCTTTCCTTCATTGTTTGTGTCAGATTTTGAGAAGAGATACACAAGGACTATCTGCGCATAATCTGTGTGTGTGATCAGTGAAGACCACAGAGCTAGCTAGCTCTATATTAAGTGAATTGTTTCTTGTCAACTCGAAATTACCTTGCTCATCGTGAACCTTCGATAAGATATCAAGGAAGTTCCAGACTAGAAATAATACTTTATATTGTTTGTAAGTTTGTAAATTTTTTGTATATAAATCATTGTTTGTAACTATTTGTAATAACTGTTATTGTAAATTGTATTATTGTTTGTGTATTAAAATATAGTTGTATTAAAAAAAAGAAAACTGTGTGTGGCAATCTTGTTGGCAAATATCATAAACTGGATATATATCGGCATTTATTTAACTGCTAAATCCAAAGTACAATTGAACTCATTTTCAGACCAATCGAAACAACGGAAATACATTTAATTTTGTTTTGTCTAGAAAGTAAATAAATCAGTATCAGTGTTTCTAACGATTCCTTTAATACTAGAAACATGTGATGGATAATAATATGTAATCTGTTTAAAATAATTTTTAGCTATAATATTTTATGATACTTGATCGTTTGATTAGAAAATTGAAATACTAAATGAAATAAATGCCTAACAAATATTTTGTTAAAGATAGAATAGAGCATCAATTGTTAACTCATGTGTAGAGAAAGAAATATTTACTTAATATAAATTATCTAACGGGTAAAGCATAAAAATGAATGAAAAAGATACGGACATTTAGTTCGGCTACTGATCCTTAGAATAGCTATGAAAAATATACAAGTTGCTTGAAATCGGTTTACGTATAACATGTCTTGCAAGTGTTATATGTGCTTAGCCGTTTGTTTGACTGGAATATAGTATTGAAATTAGAAACTAGCTTATACTTCAGAGTCATAAATAAAAGTTGCTTGCTATTGGTCAAACGATTTTACTCGTTGAAAAATAAACGTAGATAGGTTTTATTATTATTACTATTATCAGCCATAAAAAATATGAATTTGAAAAAAAGGTTGATTTTTTATGTAGAAGTTTAATAGCATTAATGTCTTTAATACACAGCTTTGTAATCTGTACTATTGGGTCTTATATTTTTAACCTAATGGCATAAATATGTTGAGCAACCACATAATCAAGTCGTTTGTGTGTAAAGTCACACAATGACACAAAAATGTTGTTATACATACTAGGTGTAAGTTGTACTTCTTCAATAAACAGTGTAATTCTAAAGCAAAGTGTATCTGGAACAGTCTAACCGGCGAATATTTGAACATAGAAGCGAAACGTTTCCCTAGAAATTGTTAGAACTACTGTCGCACAAAAGCGTGACATTTTCTTAGGAATTGCTAAAACTACTATCATGATAATATCCAAAGTAAAATTCAACTACAAAATTTAAATTTATCAGGTAATTTGAAAATCTAATACGTAACATGCAGCATCTCATTGTTAGTGAAACACTACATATTTCAATGAACTGTCCTTGCTTAAAACGTATACATATTCACTGCGACGTAGGCCTAGGATAGAGAATTACAAGACACGTGAGTGGATGTAAACTACTGTTAAGCACACTCACAAATTATGGAAGGACTGATAAATACAAAAATGTTAGTGTTGCCTTGTAATTTTTTACACGTTTCGAGTAACAATTTAGAGCTTCTAAAGTAGATTAATATGATGTTGATATATGGACATTAATGAGATGTCTACACGTCAAATTATATTTTAGACACATTTTTCTCATTTTTGATCCACTACTTGTGAAAGCTTAGCATTGGTAGCATTAATAATCGTAAAATGTTTTAATGAAAAATGTGTATTTTCTAGCAGAAAGTGTGAATACGAATATGGTGCAAACTTCTATCACATAATTATCTCCTTCTAACAGGATCAATTAATGATTTACGTGAACAACTCTTGTGTAGTTAATAAGGTATAAATATTACATATTCAGCATACTTATCATTAGTGGAAAAATAACATTATTTTCAAACAGCGCAGCGTAAGCATGATGCCCACGGAATGAGCAATAATACATTCTAAGCACAAACAACATTTTATTCCACTGTAATCTTTCAGACTGTATAAGAGTAACTGCAAAATTCTAAAAGAAGTAATATGTTTTTATCACTGTATAAAAGTTTCTAAATATTGACTTAATGCTGCCTTTAAAAACATTCCACAGTATGTTTCCTCTTTTAGCTATACGTTTATCATACGATCCGAACCCTTGCCACTAAGACTAAAAGATAAACCCTCTTTTGGTTTTAACTGTGCAAGTTTTATTTAAAGGTCAATGTAGATAGCGTTTCCGAATGTTTATTGTGCTTCTTATGAAATTCACTCCTTGCTTTGAGACTAAAGAACGTTTAATGGTTGTGATGGATTTATTATTCTATATATATATATATTAATATCGATATTTGTTTCAATTAAATTTATATTTAGAAATGTATATAATTTATGCAGTTAAATATGTATTGCGAAACTCCCGCCTATTCTCTAAAGTTGTAAAGATTCTCGAGTGTAAGAATCAACAATATATGTGTGTACGTGAATGCTAGTGTTAGCGTCAATATTGTTACGTAAAACTGAAACTCTCCATACGCCTATAAATATAACCAACGCGACGCGCCAAAATATAGTATCTATTATTGGGTTGCTCTAGTTGGTATACTATAAACCTCGGAAGCTATAATTGTGATTAACACTTAGTAATAAAGAAAGTTCAGATATTTGACCAGGAATGTTTATAAATCATATTGGACATTAGTACTTTTACGAAAACATTTCCTAACGACATCGGTGGAAACTCGACCTGTAATCGGCGTGTGAACAGCGAGAACTACAGAGCTAGCTAGCTCCCTATTAAATGACTTATACCGACGTCAACTCGAAATAACGCGTGTTACGTATTACAAGTTCGAACCTAATCAGATAAAAATCACCATATATTACGATTACCTGACTCATTAGCTTTTTTATGCAGAATTGAACTAATAACTGCGTATTCGCAACAAACTCATAGTTTAGGTATAGTACACTTTAACATCATGAATACCTGGCTAATTTTGGACAAGTTGCTAAAGTAAGAAGATAAAGCACTTTCATTTTATTTTTTATATTGTTTGTATTTTTTATTTTATGGTTTTTCATCCATTTCATAATTAGAACTAAATAACTTTGGTGTATATGTATCAATTTGTCCGTCACCATTACATCATGACTGATTTAAATATTTTATAACAGACATTACACACCACGCTTCCTGTTAAATAAGTAGAAATGGTACTTTTGTCAATATACGTCCGAACTATCACCATCCAAAAACGGTTATATCGATAGTTTTATAAAAAAAAGCCTTTTAGAAATACGGTTACTGCTAAAACACGTCACACTAATAGTTTTCTAACGGGCGTTTCTGGAATAAAGGTACAGTAAATATTACTCTTAAAAATACTGAAACATTTTAAACAGTAATGGCTGGAGACGGCTTAAATGGGTAATGAAGAAAAACTTTAATATAAGCTTAACATGACAGCAAATGTACAACGTTTCGACAAGGTTTTGTCATCATCAGGAATTTTAAACAGTGCTTTTTACCCTTATTTATGGTGAAATATTTTAACAGTGCAAGCCATACCCAGCCTACTTAATACAGAAATATTTAAGGTAGTAAATGTACTTCTCTTTACATCTTATTAAATGTGATTTCTGATTGATATTACAATTATTTAAGCAAAGTTCAATTATGGGCCTACCATTATCTTGAGTGTTAAAGAAAATATTTTATCGCTACATTTAAACTAAATCGCGATAGAAGATTCTGATGTGGGTACCGGTTACTGTGTGATCAAGCCATGCATATTTCTGGAATTGAAATTAAGATACATGTGCTCCGAAATTTATCTTAATATTATTCCCATTCGTGCGCTGCTCGACAAAAAGTCCTCGTTACCTATTAGCGGATGAAATACATTACATTTATCATGTGATGAAAGGAGTATCTGTACGAATTTAACGATGTATTTTAATGTATGAGCAGCGGTAGAATCTCTTTAAATCCACTGAATAAATCTAGGTTTTTAAGGGAACTGTTGCGATCATACGGCTTTCATTTCTTTATCTAAAATGTTATCGTTGCAATAAAAACTTTTTTTTATAAAAAAAAAGTGTTTTCTGCTTGAGTTATCTTTTCAACACTTATAAAATTGGAATAAAGTATCCAATAACCCATATTTGGCTTATATCGTTGGCAGGCCATTTACTCGTCTTGGTGAATAAAACATTGTAACAGCACATTAAAATACATATTTCAGGCGTCACCAATGAGTTCAAGGAGTCATTTCAATTTTATACAGTATTAGAAGGCTAAGTTGACTTCTCGATTATATCTTTTCTTTACAGAACGACTATCAACTGCAATAGAACAAATGAATATTTTCTTAAGATGCTCGCTTACTTTATAAGTTTATAATTACATTATAATGTTGAAATTAAAGTTCAGCCTGGGTATTTTTAATTTGTTTACGTGTATAGTGTTTATTTTTTATGATCTTACAATGTTTTACCTCAATGCTTTCGTTTACTAAAGCCACCAATGGCAAATCGGTATGTCTGACTTACAACGCTAGAAACCGGGTTTTGATAGCTGTGGTAGGTAGAGCAAAGCTAGCCCATTGTGTAGCTTTGTACTTAATTACAAGCAAACAAACAAAATCGTTTACTAAAAATATGCTTCCCCACTTAAATATATAAATCTAATATAATGCATTAATTCCTGGGTATATATTCAAATTCAAATGTCATTACATAGTTTTTGTTCAGAAATATAAGAAAAACAAAATGTCAGCCTCTGCTATCCACACACCAACCTACATTTGTATATTACGCTTCTAAAAAATTTTCTTATTTGTTTTCCTCATTCATAATGCACACTGTAGATGGCGTACAATGATACGTTACATCGTAAATTGTTGTAGCAATATTCAACGAATGTTTCACAATCTATGTTCATTTCATCTCAGGGAACTCAACCTGGAGCTTGTGCATTTTAGGGGTTGATAAGCTCTTAAATGACATGAAAATTGTATGCTAGAATTCTTAGATAGACAATGGAAAGTTATTTCTAGTATTAGGAAAATATAGATTTTCGATTCGAAGTATCTACGGAGATGAAATTAGATGTAATTTAATAAATTTGAAATTACATTAGAAGTAAATAAATAAGCTCAAATTGAAACTTGCTGTATTTGCTTTAATTCTATCCATGTGTCATATCTGATTTTGCCATTTTTACTTATAACTTTAAAAATATTTTCTGTATAAAATGTTAAAATGCGCTGGAATAAACGAATTATTCCAAAAACTTTTAGCTGTTTTTACCTATATCTTTGTATTATGAGTATTTTTCTGGTTAAAAATGTTTTTTATGCTAATTTTCTATATAATTATTTCTTTTACAAGCTATAAAATATTTATATTAAATGTCTGACGAGGTTCAGTACGTTGTATTAAAACGAATTTGAAGACACAACACGTAATTACAGTCCTTGTCACGTATCGTCATGCTTTATTTAACGATCGTGTATCTTGACACCAACCCTGCAGTACAGATTCCATTGCAAAAGGTTCCGTGACAAGGTTGTCGTTTCCAAATGGATAATACTTTTTGATTATCTTGTGTAATTTTGTCTGGGGAATGTGGATGTTTTTTTTGCCACTGACCTTTCTGTTACAAAGACGCCACAATTTACTTACCACGGCTGGATTATGACTTGTTTTAGTTCTCTTTCTGAACACGTCTTTATAATCTCAGAGTATTTACTATGGAAATTGTTTCACCTGTAAAAGAATTAACACATGATATATTTGGAGAAATTAACTTCTCTATTAGCACATATTTGATTATCATATGCATTGAATTATATACAATTTTACTTGTAGTGTTTTGCTCAAATGTGGAAAATTTTAGCTTCTTTGCACCCATTTTGTGTTATTGTGACGGCCATCTTAGAAAAATTTAGTTTCTAATGTGTTTTTGCTTTAATTATTTGAATATGTGATAAAATTAAACCGTAATACCGTTTAAAGATGACTCTAGATATTTTGTCATACAAATATGGATTACGCAAAAGTGTCAACATCGGTATTTTTTTAAATTTAAAAGTATTCATTTTTTTATTTTGTGATATAATTGTGCAACATGTAAAACCCAAACCGCTGAATAAATTTACACTAATCGTATGCTCACCTTAAGTATAGCCAGTGAAAGCACAGGTTACTCAGTAAGACCAGATTAGAAAAC
Organism: Limulus polyphemus; assembly: GCF_000517525.1. NCBI lineage: Eukaryota > Metazoa > Arthropoda > Merostomata > Xiphosura > Limulidae > Limulus > Limulus polyphemus. The sequence continues at coordinate 103,801 of NW_013666488.1, forward strand.
ACATTATCTAATAAAGATGCCGTGATTAATGTTTTGTCACTTTGCATATTAAACTAATGTTAACGAACCGAGTCATAATTCAGATATAGCGAAGTAATGCAGAAGTGTTGAATATCAGCATTTCTGTATGAAATGCGTAGAGTAGGGGGTGTATCATGAGTTAGATATAAGTCCTCTGGTTTCTGTTGAGTGGTCCTAGGGTAATAAAAAAGAAATGGATCCTGTGTGAAACGTTTCACGTTAAGATGCCGTCAAGGAGCATTGTGATATCCAATAGTTATTCAAGCTGTAGGACACACTAACTAATTGAAAAATATTAAGCATCTCAATCTTAGATCATATAGAAATAATATCTTGATAAAGGAGTCATTGAGAGATTTCACCATGAAAATATAGTGAAATAGCATAAATATCAGTTACTGAAACGATGGTTGGCTGAGTGGACGAAAGATTAATCAGTGATCAAGGATGCTATTACTTCTATGAGCGTATTGTAAAATGGAGTTCTTGTGAAACATTCCATGGACTACGTTAAGCATCATCATATATCAGAAATAATTGGGTTAATGATAACCAGCAATGTTTGCTTAGAGAAATTAATATAAAAGCTGACGCTAAACCAAGCTAGTTGGTGAAATAGTTAGTTACAAAGTTAGCCAAGAGATAAGCAGTAAAGCCAGAACCTTATATTTGGACCATTCTGGAATACAAGCAAAGTTACGCCATGAATCAATGTTCACTTCGACCGACAAGATTCTTTTGTATTCTTAAATGACTTTCCTTTAAGATAGAATTAAATTAAAATATGAAAGTAGTTATTCTGTTTGTTTGCAATTAAGCACAAAGCAGACATACCACTGTGCCACTGGGGGGCATCAAAGTAGTTAATGTAAAAACGTTGTATTATGCACGAATCTAGTTAACGTTTACTTACATCAAAGATAATAAATGCTCAATAACATAAATAATGAGGATGGAGGGGTTATGAACCTCCATTAACATGTTCTTTGTTCCAAACTATCATCCCATAAAGTTTGGTTGAGATTGGCCCAGCGACCTTAGAGTAGTTAGAAAAAGGAACAAGTAGACAAACACACAGGTTTTTGTGCTTTATGTATATATGCAAACACCCATAACAATATACGTTTCTGGTAAACAAATTATCTGGATAGTAAAAATCGCGTTTGTTAAGTAAGCTACTTTGCTAAAACTTTCTCTAACACAGCATGAAAGTGTCTTTCAGTCTTGTCTGATAGGGTGTTGTAACATATGTAAGTATCATTCTAAATCTTCATCATGTAAACAGAACTTCAATTTTATGGAACATGTCGACTTAAAGATATTTTTTTTAAAGTTGTAAACAACAAAATTATTGCTTTTATGTCATAGATCTTAAAACAATGGCTTATTGAATAGAACTTTTACTCAAACTACAAAATATGAAGTGGTTGATTGTAAACATGTAACGCAATATCCTAAGGTAATAATTATGTACTTTAAAATAATTTATTTTATACAATTTGTTTAATAATATGTGTTGTCAAAAAACATGTATTTCCTCTGATTATAAATGAAATTTCCCCGGCCATAGCCAGAAATTAACATTCGTAAATTACTAAAGGGTTAAGGCGCTCGACTTGCAATCTGAGGGTCGCGGGTTCGAACCCCCGTCACACCAAACATGCTCGTCCTTTCAAAGAAGGAAGGCTGTCAAGTGGGTTGCATCCTTGACGTAAGAAACAGCTTTAGAAACGATGGCAGAGCAAGATCTGCCATCGGTTCAACGGTCCGCAAGGACTATGAGAAATGAATGAAAATTACTAAAGATAAAAAAATTGGAGTACTAATGCATTTCATTGGGATGTATGCTATTTATTTTAGTCTGAGAACATTGTTTTAGCTGTTCGCGTCCAATTCTCTTAAGACTTTTTTTCCTCAATTGTGTCGGAGTTCTGCTATTAATCATTTCTTAAAAGTCATACTTTAGTAAGATGAAAGTAACAGATGTATAGAAATGAATTAGGTAGCATGAAAGTACATAATAATATAATAACAGCTTTCATATCACGTAAATAGCAGAAACTACGTTCCTAAAAAATTGTGTTTTGAAATTGATGCATTATAACAAGCATAAAAAAGATGTTCCTCTGTAAACCAATTATGTCATAATTTTTGAAAGTAAATAAATAAAAGATAAAGCAACATTCACCAATCAGCTTACAAAATTTATTTCAAAAACAGTTCATATGAATATCTCAATTTGTTCTTGAGTTTTGTTACCACTAGATGTAGTGTTGGCAAGCACTAGTCTTATGTTAAAAAACTTGATAACACCATTCTGTATGCTGTTCGAGCGAGAAAGTAAACCTGCTATCTACGATGCTTTGAAAGTTCATAAACTTAATAAGCAATAACTCTGTGATATTCTTTTGAATATTCAAGCACGATCACAGAAGAACTGTGAGGCTGAATGGATAAGACAAACCTTTTCATAGCCTGTACGAAAGTGGGATTTTGAAGTAGTGAAATATGCCTAGTGTTATACGTGCACTGTATTATATATCTTGCTTGACTCCGATATAAATAATAATAATAAAAAGTAAAAATGATATAAGTTATATACCTGTGAAACAATAAAATAAGCTTAAAACAGCAAAATAACAATGTAATAAGAATTTTTTTATATATATGTATCATTTATATTTCTTACATGAAGTACGGTGATCTAAATGTTATCTAAAAAGATATATTATAAGGTGATATAGGTATATTAAATTTTCTCATTTTTTTAAATTTGTTATTAGATTTTCAAAATTTACATCACTTATTTTATTTTTACTCGTACAACACTTGCACGTTAATGTTATTAATCTATTTTTATGTAGATCCTGATGTAAAATATTTATAGGAGTAGAAATTGAGATTCTTGTATCAAATCTATTACAATTATTTGTAACAACTTGTAAACTGTTTAGCTTTTTGCACTTTAATTTACATTTTATCAGTTATAAAACTTTGATCCTGATACCCTATAAATTAACAAATGATACATTAAACCTAATAAGTAATTTAACAGTAAACGTTTATACGAAACGCTATCAAAGGTTTTTAACACCCTAAAATACAGCAGCTGTTTACGAACATCATTTAAACCTTTGTAAACACATTCTGTTAACCTAGTAAAGTTATTAAAAAACTCAATTCGATAATTTTTTAATCAAATATAATTTATATTTTTGTCTAATAGTTTACCTAAAAAACTTGCTAAACTGATTGGCTCATAATTATAGGTATTCTTTTTTTCAACAGATTTGAATATTACAAATATGTCGTACAGGAACATATCATAGTAATCTTTCTTAGTCATGAACATGTGCCAGTTTTGGCACATGAATCGGTGTCAAAGTATTCTTCTTTATCGGTATTCGGTCCATGTTTTGGACAAGGGAGAGTCAGATTCAGCATTGCCCTCTTCCTCCCTTTCAGAAATTATTATATTGTTTGCACCCTTACTGAATCCTAGGTAATAACCCTTGTTACGTTGTTGCATTACTCACAGCATTTTATATTTTGCCTATTGTCCGCAGTTTTAATTCACATACCCTTTTTGTACCATGTCCAAATCATGGGGTAATATTAACTTGTATGTTTTCACTAGCTTCACTTATGCATGATCGCACTATAAGTTCGTGTTCACAATACAGTTCCACTTAGGAATTATATATACACACACACACACATAATTCCATTTTTACATACAAAACCCTTTTAAAATAGAGCTATGTTTGTGTCTAGGATTCAATTAGCCTAGCACTGTGTGGCCTGCAAGTTTCTTATTTATGTTGTTTAGAGGGGAGAGGTACTTAGGGCTTGGATCATAATGTATTATGTAACTCTCCAGTTTGCTCTTCAGTTCATTTTTATTAATATTTTATATAATATTGAAGCGAGGTATTTAGGAGTCTGTCTGATAGTGTTGACATGTTTGAATAGTTGTGTAGAAATGCTGAATTTGTTGATCGTGGGACTCTATATGCTTTCTTTAAAATATAGTTTTGTATTTGCTGTAATTTGTTGATGTGTATTTTTGATACATTTATTCATGTTATACAGGAATATTCTACAACTGGTCTTATGTATGTTCTATAAATTTTTAATATATATTCTGGTGAAGCTCCTTTTTTTTCAAAATTCTGATTTTTATGCTATTAATGTGTGGTATACAGTTTAATTTTGAGTCAAATGTAATCCCTAAAAATTTTGCTGATGTTACTACCTGTAAGAGAGTCCCGTCTAGATATAAATGTGGTATTAATTTGCTTGTTTTATACGATTTTGTAAATAATATGACTTGTGTTTTGTGCGCATTAATTTTAATTCTCCGCTTATTGCAGTACAATTCTATTTCGTTTACTAGTGGTTGTATATTGTATGTTGTTGTTGGGTTTGGGGCACACTTCCAGATTGCAACACCTTCTGCGAACTGCTAGCAAAAAGTGTTGTTTGGGTCTTTAAGAGGCATGTCAATCAATCAAAGGTCTTCATCGGTGTTTCGGCCGCGACCTTTGGAGGAGTCAGGTTCATTTTTGTACCTTTTCCCCTTCTATAGAGTTGTTTATGTTTGTTTCAGTAAATGTTAATGTTGTATTTACACGAACGCTGTAGCATGCATTAGGTTATTTCATCCGACCCTTTTCATAAAGCCATGTCCATGTATAATACACTGTTAACATTTGTGCGTGACCAAGACTTCACTGACGCCAGGCCGTGCAGTTGTCCTGCACACTCATTAACAGTTCAATAGTTACTCGCGCGCTTTTCACTAGTTTAACTTACTATAAGTGTATTTAAACATATACCCTTTAATAAACTTATAATATTTTATCCTAATGATAATGTAAGTACTAACTGTAGGTGACTTATTTATTATAGTTAATGTAGCTAATTAATGGGGTAGGCAACATTCCATCATGTATGACGTATCTCATAATTTCTGTCAGTAGATTGTTCTTATACAGATTTTTATGGAAATATTTCATTGTCCAAGCTGAAGTCTGTCAGATATGTATGATGTGTTTGAATGATTATGCACTTCTTGGTATGAGATATGATGTAGTTAATATTTTGTTTTGAATAGCTTGCAATTTATTTTTGATTATGTTTTGTGATATAATGTACTAGGTACAATTTGGTACGTTGTGATATAATGTATTAGGCCGGACTGACATATGATGTATAGAGTTTAAGAATGATTTTAGCTGTATACCTTTGTTTCGTCCTGACAGACTACTCCTAACATAATTTACCCGTTTCCATGCTGTGTTTGTTACGTCATTTATATGTTTATTCCAATTTAGTTTGGAATCATATGTGATTCCGAAGAATTTTGCTGATGTGGCATTCTGGAGGCGAGTTCCTTGCAAATATTTGGGGATATTTTGACATTTTAGTTGATTTTATCAATAGAAGTAGTTGTGTTTTAGGTTTGTTTACTTCAATTCTGTATTTCTGTTAAGATGAGGTTGTAAGTTAGTTGCTGTTATTGTCGGAATTAGAGAGCTTTTCCAGATTTCCACACCGTCCACGAATTGTGAGGTAAACCCTTCATTCGGGTCGATTAGGGGTATGTTACTGACATACACGATGAAAAATATTAGGCTAACCACCCCTCCCTGGGGGACTCCGCCTCTAGAATAAAATACTCTGAATAGGTTCTCTCTACATTAATTATACACTTTCTGTCTCCCAGAAAGTTGGACAACCACTTAGTTCCATTTCTAATACAGTTATGCCATACAGTGTCGAATACTTTCTCGATATCGAGGAAGCAAGCGACAGTGCATTCTTTTTTGTTAAATCTATCAATCAGTGTTTCTGTTAACCTTACCGGGTGATCTACTGTTTGTCTAGATTTTCGGAATCAATTTTCTTTGATATTTCAAAATATGCAGTTAATTTACTTCTAATTATACATTCTAAAATTTTTCCTAAGCAACTGGTCAGGCTGATTGGTTTGTAAGTATCTTGGTTTATTCACTGGTTTTCTCTCATATGGAACATGAGAATATTTGCTTTCTTCCAAGAGGCCGGGACATATTCTGTTAAGTGGAAAACAAAAGATGAGGGCCTTTTTTAAGTATTATAGCTTAGCTTTGATACGTTTGAGTTTACTGTATTATAAGATCTACATTCCTTCTTAGCCCGTTAGAACATGGTACAGTTAAATGACATCATTTGCTGAAATATAGAATTGTGAATATTAGAAACTAAGTGCGAGTAAACATGAGGTATTCATTTATACCTGGCTAAAAGAAATGCAAAGATCACTTATACCTGGCTAACAGGAATACAAAGATCACTTATACCTGGCTAAAAGGAATACAAAGATCACTTATACCTGGCTAAAAAGAATACAAAGATCACTTATACCTGGCTAAAATGAATACAAATATCACTTATACCTGGCTAAAAGGAATACAAAGATCACTTATACCTGGCTAAAAGGAATACAAATATCACTTATACCTGGCTAAAAGGAATACAAATATCACTTATTCCTGGCTAAAAATAATACAAAGATCACTTATACCTGGCTAAAAAGAATACAAAGATCACTTATACCTGGCTAAAAGGAATACAAAGATCACTTATACATGGCTAAAAATAATACAAAGATCACTTATGCTTGGCTAAAATGAATACAAATAACTTTTCGAATTTAGTAGTCATATTTATATATAAATAAACACCTGCTTGAAGATGTATATATTTTCTGCCCCAGTTGTTGACTTGACTAGATCCTTAGCTGACTTAATAATTTATTTTTCCAGTGGCCTCTTAAACAGATGGTCTATATTATTTAAACATATCCAAGATCTCTTCCACGTTACTTACGCAGCAACATGGGAGAGGTTATCAAGTCATTTCTACTGGGGGTTTCTTTTTTGTTTTTTTATCCAACCCATATAAAACTGTTAAAACGCACCCAAATATGATAATAAAACAAAAATGTTTCGTAAAGAAATCAGAACCTTAAGAATGCGAAGTAAAAATAATACTATATGTTCTACAATTACGAAGAACTTTCTAAGTCGTTTAGGTTTCGCTTGAAGAAACATTTATTTGTCTGCTACCGTTGGTCTGTTAATTCAGAAAGAAACACCCACACACTAATATATAAATATATTGTTTCAGTACATTCTGTTGTATTTCACGTAAACAGCTATTTATATTGCAACATCCGTCTGCTACCAGTGTACTAAAATCTGATAAGATACGATAAAATCAAAGAAATAATATTCTAAATCGTAAATCATACAAATTAGTTCAAATAATGGAAGTGTTTTTTTTTTTACTGGATTTCTTTTGCCTACAGTTTTTCTTTCTACTTGAGATGACGATTCGGGTTCTCTGGAGAGCTCCTTACTTTAAGTTGGTATCTTTGTTGATATTCACGACTTTCTCTTTACCAAAAGAATACACATATATTTAAATAATGGTTGCAACTAAAAAAACTATAATTGTACATTTTTTTCATCACCTCTTTCAACCACTTCTTCCACAGAGGGCGCAACCAGTTTTCCCTTACTGCTTTATCCTTGTCTCACGGAAGCAGTTTGAGTTAAAACGACACACGAACTTGCAGACATACAGAAACTACACTTGGTAAGCTAAAAAACGTTTTTATTGGCGTAGTTTTTAAATTATGTTATTTCTTTATTTTGAATATTCGTTGAATTTTTCACAAGTATAGAATTACAATGATGTTCAAATCTACTCATTATTAGGAATCGAAGTTTGAGATTTTGTTATGGTGAAATTCCGATAATGAGCATCGTCTTTATAAATCATAATCTGTTAATGGAGTGAAACAAATATTGCTATTCCTTTAATGCATCTTATGAAGGTGGACCTATAATGTACATATTCATTTTTATAGGACAGAAATGCAATCTAGTACTACAACACTGAAATCAAAGAGCGGAAACAGATTTAAAATGTTATAAAAATGTGAAAGAGATATGATAGACAGGTAGAAAAGTTTAAACATCTGGTTTCTCTTAGAATGATCCATACAATGTTACTAACTGTATCTAAGAAAAAAGAGATTTCACAAAACATTCAGAATTTCATGTTGCTATTTTAGAGTAATACTATTTTCAATATGTTTTGCGAGTTACATATTATTTTAAAATTATTTTTATAATTTCTTTTTATAAATGTTGAGTGTGTATAATATAGTATTAGTTTACCTGAAATTTCTAAAAATACTAGTAAATGCATTTTATACATTGAACTGGTTTGTTTTAAGTGAAAAGCTACACTATGGAGTATTTGGAGTACGAGTATCGAATCCCGAATTTTAGCTTACCATTGAACCACCATGAAACTTATATGGTGGAGAATTCTAGCTATAAGCATAGATCATTCCGTATAAAATATTGTATAGTGCTATGCTAATTTATTAGCACATTTATAACTATCCCATTGTTCTAATAGAGGTCTCCTGGTGAGACAGCGGTATGCTTACGAACTTGCAATACTAAAATCTGGTATTATATTTTCCGCGGTGGACACAGCAGATAGCCTAATGTGGCTTTGCTCTAAAATAAACAAAATTTTTTAGAAAGCTAAAATAATATGATGGTTATCCCATAAGAAATAAACAAAAACACATTCCATTAACCGTTAGTAGATAGTTGAGTAAATCTTTTAACTAAGCAATTATTTTGAGAACATAATAAGATAGACGAGGGTTATTCCTATGGTAGAGCTCTGGATTACGGAGATGGCGAGCCACGTTCGCATACGTACGCTACCACAATATAATTCCGTCACTTACGTTGTAGGTACGTTATAGGAGCGACTGTCAATCCCCTAGCATGCATGTAGAGTGGAAGGGTGCAGCTGACTGGCTGTCTTTCTTCTGCCCAGTAGTTTAAAATTAGGGGCGGTGGTAAATGACTTTAGTATATTTGACACGGATATAAAAAGGCAGTAACATCAAGAAACAGTTTCTGAACTGGTCAACCAAATGTTTTTTCATTTCAAAAAACAACAAGAAACAAACAACTAAATTATGTCTATTTGAAATTGAAAAATTCATGAAAGAAAGAATATTATGCATTTGGCAAACATATAATTTCAATGAAGACTGGAATGAAACAAAGAGATCATAATATATTTTTCTTGTTATAAATTCGTCATTCTATTGTTAATAATGAACATTTATTTTAGTGAAAATATATCCCACTAACCTCGCAAACTTAATTTTTATATTCAATCTACAGTTTTACCAATAGTTGTGTTGAGGTACAAATAAACGTTGTGTTTAACGCGCTCAGATACGTTCTATAAGCGCATTAGTAGCTAGTGGTGAAATATGCGATGGCATGGAATAACTTATAACAAAACAAATGTGACAACATAACCGATTTAGAAGTACCGAGAAATTTACAGATGTTCTACAGTACGTGACTTGAAACACCCACGGAATTTGCTTATCTTAAAGATTACATCTCGTAACAAGATAAACCTTAATGATGAATAATAAAATTAGTATCATAATTCAATATCCTAAGTCCATGATGTCAGAAAAACACGTAGGTTCAAGAAGTCTTAAAACAAAACGATAAAAACCATATAACCTGAGCGTTATAGGGTATTTCATTAAAACTGGAACAGCTATCCATACTACTTAGGATATTCAACTATTTAACTCAAGGCTAATTTCATTTGTTGAACATTATTAAAACTCTTTTGTAATTTCTGTGAATTCTAGCAAAATGAAAAATACGTTTACCATTTTAATAAATGTATTAAAATAAAATTTAGCCAGTACACTTTGGAGTATATGCTATGACAGAGGTATCGTTGTTTTTGTTTACTGTTTGTTGAATTTCACGCAAGCATACAAAAGGGTTATCTGCACTAGCCGTCCTATAAGTTTGAAATGATAGATTCGAGGGAATGCAGCTAGTCGATATTTGTTTATTTGTAATTAAGCACAAAACTACACAATGGACTGTCTGTGCTCTGCCCACCACGGGTATCGAAATTCGGTTTCTGGCGTTATAAGTCCGCAGACATACCGCTGTATCATTGGGAGGCAGTCAACATTTCCCACCGCCAATTTGTGGGCTACTGTTATTAGACCAAATAATGTGATGAGACCATTACCCTCATAATGCACTCACGGCCCGAAAGTATTTAATGTGATATTTTTCTTTATTTTTTCGGCGGCTACGTGACGTAATCCATGGAAACCAAGATACCCGGCTATAATTTTTTAAGAATTATTAGTAACAAAATAACGACTTGTCCGGTTTTTTTTCTCGTTGTTATATTGCTATTGTTGATATGCATTGAAACTGAAAATAATTTAACTATTTTGAAAATTCCAGAAAAAATGTACGAGAATTATTTTAAAACAACAAGCCCCCAACGGTTGAGCAGTAAGTCGGAAGGCTTATAACTCTAAAAACCGGGTATCGATACCCGTGATTGGTATAGCACAGGTAGCCCATTATGTAGATTTTTGCTTAATAACAGCAAACAAACAAATATATATATATATATATATGTAATTAAACGTTTGGAATTACGTTCTTATATCTATGATAAAACTGAATAAGAAATTCAACTTTTATCTTGGAATATAAAAGCAGTGCCAGTGCTTTAAATATCTTATACACACATTATACAAGCTTTGTGGTACATTAAATTATCAGTGAGTATTCTAGGTTTTTTTTCCCTTATGCTTTTCCTCACCGACATAATGCTCCAAAGTAATACTATGTAAATAATGTATTCCAATTAAAACATTAAATATCAGAACGTTAAGAAGCCACTGATTACAGTTTAGTTTTACAGAATAATAATAAAATCGATAAATTTCATTAAATATGTGAATAATTTTGATAAATAATTTCACCTATATTAGAAGCAGAAGAAACCTATCTTTTCAACGTAATGATAAAGTTCATAAGCATTTGCTTTACGTATGTTATTTATACTTTCAGTTAGAAAAACCCAAAAACACGCTTATGCATCTAGTCATGTTTCCTGCTTTGGTTATTAAATTTTGGTATTAAGCACGTTAAAATGTTTTAAAGCAAGTCCTAGTGAAATGTACTTCAGTGTTACCATAGCTTCTGCTCTTCATAAACTGTATTATATTTCACGTTTGTTTGCTTAATCAGTAAAATATAGGAACACCATGTTCTCCTACCAACTGTAGTGACATAATGTGTTTAAATTATTGATTATCTAGCTTCCTCAGTGTCAAGGATGCAACACGTGGTTCAAGATGTCTAATATTATATTGTTCTAGCCTCCTCAGCCGTTTGTTCTCTTGTAAGATAACGTCTTCTGCCTGCATGAATATTTGAGTATATTTCGAGCTTGGATTAAAACAATTTAGAATTGAAATATCTTTTGCCCGCCTGATTTTTGACGTCAACTGAACCTGATAGTTGACTCATGCTATCAAGAAACAGAGGCCACTAGGTGATGATGTCCACTGGACAAAGAAAGCAAGCTGATGTTTGAAATCCAGAAGCTTTCTTTGTATCAGTTTTGCAGAAAGAAGACATTTCGAAGTTAGTTCAGCATTTTGATTGTTGAGATAATCCATCTTGCGGGAAGGAAAGCTTCAGGCTAACAGTCGCATAACACAGAGTAAGGACTGTTCTTTGTCTCACGTGGGTACGCGCTCAGTATCCAACGTTTTTGTGTTGCAATTATTAAATATTTTGTTCCTTTAATTTATTTACACTATTTAAATACTAACCTCGAAAACCCAATCGAATACTCTTATACGGAAAGTTCACATAAATCACTTGCTGTTATTTGCTGGTATTTGTATTAGAGAAACTTGTAAAGAAGTCAGTTTGATCTGAAAATACCACACTTATAATCAAGTATTTGGATAAAATACGTCGAAGTACAACTTTCTATATATATTCTAGCAGAGTTATGGGTTTTCTGTTAAAGCATGGAACTTGATACAATTCTAGAATATGACCTTGTGATCGTTTTTGATAAGGACTCTCATTTCAAGAAATTGCAAGCTTTTGCGGCTTTGTGGGCTTTAATAAATATAGATCCAACAAATATTGTAATGAACAGGTATAGTCTCCAAAAATCAGACACCTTGTCTTGAAACAATTATCATATTTCTAAAATGTCTGCAATTTCCAAGATGGCAGCCGGGAAGGTTACATTTTAATCCCTTATATGGTTTTATAATTTCATGGTCTGCGATGGACATGGAGTTTGTATTTTAAGGCTAACTTTTAGTCCGTAAGGGAAAGAAACGTAGCCTTAAAACAAATATTGATTTATATGTTTCTCGAAAATGGTTTCTACAGCATTAAAAACTTGAGATTGCTCGCGAACTAGTATGAAACATAGCGAAGCGGACGACACCTTCTAGATTAATTAAATAATAATAAATAATATATTAAAATAAATAAATAAATAAAATTAACATGTGATGTTATACATGTTGCTGATAACTGGAAGTTCTTCCATAAAAAACATGTTCAAGATAATGCTGACAAGAAGTCGAAACATGCAGATACTTCTGAAGTAACATACAATTCTATTTGACAATAAATTAAATCAACTCAGTCTTTGCAGAGATCTACTTCCAATTCAGTCATCTCTTTGTGCTGTATTGCCTTTTTTAACATATCAAATTTCCGATGTTCTCTACGTCTATTGTCAGTTTGGCATCCGAACTTGAGTAGTTCATTGGGGGATTTAAAGATCTATATGATTGAATTCATCCAGCCTCACGCACTTGTAAGAGTCTTATAATAACGTTTGTATCCAACAGCATCCAGCCTGGCATGTTGAAACTAAGCTGTAGAGTAGGTGGAAAGGCGTCAATTTACACTTCATGTTTTTGTGAACAGTTTTGTTTGTGCTGTGGGTGCGTTATAAGATGAATAGTTAATCCCTTAGCATAAACATTTGATGGCAAGAAACTGCAGCATTTCAAAATTATGTATGACAACAGATAGCCTTAGTGCCATTAATGCAAAATATCAATAAACTTCATAGATATATGTATATATCATAAATTACAAAAAAGTCCCATTGAGCCACATTGAATATTATTATAATTGTTGCAAATAAGGTATTTTATAAATTTGTTTACGTAATTGAGCCACTCATTTCTACAATTATTTCTAGAGCGAATGGCCATTAGTGCAGAATACAAAACACAAGTAGCATTTAGACAATCATAAGAAATTGTCTGATTGTTAGGACTCGAAAGGTGAAGCAGAATATTGCAGTTATTAACATCGCCTTTACAATTATGCCAACGTAATTTGTCCGTTAGAAGTCTATATCAAATTATGTTGTTTCTAAATATATTTTACTGGTTGTATGCCAATGGTCAGGCTGCATGTAATCATTTTAAATAGCCTAATATTAAGTCAATTTCCGTAACTAAAAGTGTTCCTGTAAATAATTACTTCTAATGAGATTGTATTAAATTTGAAAATCGTTCCTTAAGACACTTAATCGAACGTGCACAGTGTGTAACGTACTGGCTCTCTGGCCCGAAAATACTTGTATTGAATACATGTAATTTGTACACTCCTCGGTGAATAGAATATAGACAGCCTTTTGTGTAACTTGGCAACAAACAAATGGACTAACAATTGACATGGTTGTATTTGTAAAAAGATGTTTATTTTTGAAAATGAGGATATTACACGTGACGTATCCAAATATTATATGATAAAATATGGTAGCCTAATGAAAATAAGGCATATAAGTGTTCCAATAAAAAACATCTGCCTTTATCCAAAATCAAATCATTTATTGATATTAATTAACACAGACATATCTAAAAGCTAGTTAAGATTTAGATAGAACTCTGAAAGTTTATGTAACGAGTTAGATATACCAAGGTAAACTGTTCTTGGCGGTCAAATTACTTCGTAGAATAATGCTATATTTAATTATCTAGAAAATCTCATTCAGATCTATTTCCTTTATTTGAAAATAGCACGAAAACGGAACAAAATACGTGATGTTTTGAAAACAAATTAAGACTCCGAATAATCGTCTTTTCCCCCATCTTCATTATGCATAGAGTAACTGCCACCCCTGTTTATGTCAAGATTTTGATGAAAGTTTATTGCATTTTGCAAAGCAATTTACCAATAGAAAATGTGTTTTCAGTGCTAAGATAGTTAATATACACTGAGAGAATGTCTGAAATTCATTTTATCCTAGTGTCTGTTGGAAAGTGCAAAGTTGGAATTGTGATTTTTCTTTTTTCATGATATTGAAACGCTGTGAATGCAGTCAAGATGTTTTTTCTTTTGAAACTGAGCTGAAGGGATCAGAAAGAAATATGGTCCAAAACACTTAGAATGTAATCAACAAAAAATAAGAAGACTGTGAAGCAGAAGAAGTATTAAAAATAAAGTACTTTGTTCATCCAGCTGTAAGTTTTTCATTATCTCGGATCATTCTGTGATTGGCAGACTTAGATATGATTGATCAGACCTCAACCAATGAAAGTCACAGAACATTTATATTTGTTTCAATTAAATATTCAGTGTGTATTAGATGACAGGAAAATGTTGAAAACCATTATTTTAATACAAATTTAGCTCAAACTAGAGTAATACTAAGTAAAAGTATCCTTACTTTAGAAAGATTTAACCAACACGAAAGCAACATTTTGGGAATTCATTACGTTTTCTGAACGAAGAAATCGAACATTAAACTTATGAAAAATTGTATTCGACAAATTGATATAGAAGTTTTTCCTTTGTTCAAAGTCGTTATCAATGTAATTTATTTTATATCGAATCACGATTCTAATGTTAAATAATTCAATATAACTCTCCTTATCTACCAACTTCCAAGTGAGACATAAAAACAATTAGTATTGTTATATCATATACTATTAATGTAGAAGGTTTTCAAACTTTGTATTCTTGTTTAACAAGGAAAACGTTTAACGTAAAATGATATTGCTTAAGAAACTAGTCAATCAGACCACCAAAACCTTTTCTTCCATAACAATGTTAATATTATTCTCATCAAAATTATATTCATAATTCAAATTGTGATATCTCACATGCATTATCTTAAATCTATTATAATTAAAGCCATCTGCCATTTATTTGCCTAACTCATCAAATAATCCAAATTATTCTGAAAAAGCAGACACATCCTCTTCACAGCTAGAAACATCCAAAACTTTAATGTAATCAGCAAATATAATAATTAATTGACCATGTCTTCATCTTTCTCATTGATGTAAACCAAAAACAACAAAGATACTAACACTAAACTCTGAGTTTGACTGAACTCCATTTATAGCAATAACCTGCTTTTTTCCCCATCCAACCAGGATTTTATCCAATGAGCCAATTTTCCCCCACACCCACGTATATGACTTTCAAAAACAAGCCTTTTATGTGAAAACTTTTCAAATATTTTCTGAAAATTCAGATATACCAAATTCACACCCTTACCCTAATCTACATAATAATATAAGAATATAAACGTACTTAGAGTCTTTGGAAATGTATATTTAAATGTAAAAAGTATACATTTTATCAGGATTTTCACTGAAGTAGAAGCAGTCACTCTCACAAACTTTAACGATTTTTATAGAAGCAAAGTTTTTAATTTTGTATGAAATGACAAATTCAAGGATAATACGTTTATCGTTGTGTGTGTGTCGGGGTCCGTCAAAGATATAGATACTTCAAAACTATACATAGAAAAATAAGCACACGTATAAATATACATATAATAAGAGTCTTGTTCAAGTTAAATTCCAGTACTCAACAGCTCACTGGGTTCATACATATGTATTTAACTCGGAAATATCTGCATCTCAACTTGAGGCTTCACTACCTTTTCTCTGTTGCTACTTCTTCAGAGATGAAAAACTAAACCATTACTAAAGCTTTACTTGTTCAGGCCAAGTAAATATAATCCCTAAGGAATGATGGATTTGTTTTCTTTCTATCCTTCTCTTCTTCTTCTTAGTAGATCATTATTTGTACTTCTACTTAAGGTTTTGGTTTCAACAAATGGGTTTCCTTTATTTTGTTCTTTAATACTTATCACATCATACAGTATCTACAATCGAAAGATTATAAAAAAGGGAATATTGAAATTTTTACTTACAATCGATAAACGTTTACCTTAGATTAAATTTTATACCAAATTAGGCTCATGAGATGACTACACGCTCTCCATGACTCAAACTGCTGCGAAACTTATACTTTCACGAGGAAAATACCAAATACCAACCCAGAGTTACACTAAACAGTTCATCATAAGACATTATTTGAAAAAATTAATGTTGAAGATGCTAGCAGTTGTTTTCCTTTAGTCACATTTGTATATAAATATATATCTTTTTTAGATGTGTTTCTGTTTGAAACACGTTTTGTTAAACTTTGTTTACCGCTGTTTGGGAATGCATTGTTGCTGGTTTCCTTCTGAATGGTCCTGTTGCATATTCCTTTGTTTTCCAAAGCCATCATGTACGAGGATATTCCCGTCATATACATTCTAAATCCACTATCTGAACACATTTTATGATCTGAGTTTATGAATATTTTGCGTCGGAAAGAGGTTTTATATGTCTTTCTCAAAACTATCAATTTTTGGTGGAATCACACTGCCTATATGTCACGTCAGATAATGTCAAAACGTTGTTTTTTTATGTTTTTCAAACATGACTTGATATTGGCTGCGATTGTCACGTGATTTGCTGATTTGCACATTAAAAATCACTTAATATAACGTACTGAAACTCAACCTTTTGTATAAACAAACTGCTTGGCAGGGTTGACGTTATAAATACATACACAATGTATTTTATGCCTACGTGTGTTAAAGTATATTTGACATTTATACATAACATACATAACCTACAAACGTAATGAAACAATATTCATGTAATGCTAACTATAAGTGTTCAGTGTTGTGATTTAGCAAACACTGTGAGCTATGAACAGGATAACAACTGTTATATAGCTGTTCTTGATTAGTGGTTCAGTGGTAATCTTATAATACTAGAATCTGTGTTGTTGTTGTTTCTTAAGTATGTCTAAATCGGCATTAGTTTTGTATCGTGACTGTTAATGTTTTTGTTATTTAAAAACGTGTAAAAACTGGACGTGTTAGGTAATTTACTTATAATCATAGACATAAAATTCGAGTTTCAAATGTTCTTTGTAGTATCCTGTCTTAAGGTACTTTTATTCTTCTTCATTTGACGTCACACAACACTTTGAGTTTTTTAATCCCTGTCTCATATCACTTTACCCTGTATAGTATCTATCTTACCCGACGTTGACCATTACGTTATATGTATCACCTTTTTTAGTTGTGTTTTACATGTCAAGTCTCCATATTCTATTGACATTTATTTTTATACTTTCAGGTAAAAGTGCGTAACTATCGTCATTAGTATAAGTATGAACGATAATAGAGAAAGTAATTCAAAGGCAAGCACGGAACCTGAAACGCCGTAATTAGCTCTGAGTAAACTATTAAATACTTGAGCTTTTCATGTCGACACAGAATAGAGTATAAACACGTTCAACTATTGTTTACAAAATACTTTGGATCAGGTATTTTATTCTTTGCAAGCGAGATAGGAAAACATTTTAAATACAAATACTAGAAATATAGCAACAAAACATTGAATTTTTACCCGACAATTATGATTACTTTTCATTATTAATTCTCATCTTTGAATAGACGGACATACTCTAACTGTTAGGATGCTCTCACTGTAAGTCCGATGATTCCCTAGTTCGCGTCCCGTTGACGCATAAACGAGCAATGTACTAAGAGTGAGGGTCAAATCTTATTATTGCATCAGAGTAGCCTAAAAGTTGGTGAGGAATGCTCTTAACTAGCTACTTTTCCACTAGTCTATCAGTTTAAGATTACGGACGTATATATAAATTACCTGGCTATCCTTTGATGTTATAAAAACTTTTGACATGAGAGCTTACTTTAATCTCTAGATTATTTATATAATTAATAATATCAGCTCTTTATATCGCACGTATTAATGAGGAATGAATTCCGAAAACTGACTGTCATATCATGTGATAGCTCTTTTATTTTCAAAGTCTCAGCTTAAATTTCTGTTATATGCATAATTGGATTATTCCTATTTGATAACCAAGATTTTTTACGAACAATTCATTTTTTAAAGTTATATATATTATGTATTGAGTAAAACAAAAAGATTAAGGTTAACATAATAAGAACATTAATTATTTAATACATATTTTTATACATTGTTATTCACTGGAAATTGAATTACGCCCATATAAAGGAAACAAAGTCCTTTCAAAAACTTTAAATTATATATTTGTGTATGCACAAGAAATAGTATTAATCTTAAATAATAAACTTGTATTGTATATAATCCATGTAATTTTGCATGTAGTTTTGGTCATTTTAGTAGTAATTTTATTTGTGTAAAAATTATAATTTCTTCAAAATACATTTTCTTAAGGTGATAGTAACGACTATAATTTTACAAGTCAAAGCGATAAAATAAAAATACTCACCCCTTTTATTACATTGTTTTTGCAATATATGTAGTTTTATCATAATTTAGTCTCAGCGTTTTTATATCATTTTTGAAAAGTTACGATTCAATTCCATCACCATTATGTTTAAAACTGTTTCATAACATTTGTTGATATATTAGTTGCCACAGTTTAATCAAACGTTAATATTTACTCGATTGGTAAATTCATTAAATATTCAGAACGTTCAGTGTACGCCATATTAGTTGAGAACAAAAGTAAAATGATTAAAAAAAGAAATTAATTATCACTAACTGAAATCAAACGAATAAATATAACGTAACAGCAGATCATTGTAAGATTCTGTAAATAATATTATTAATAAGAATATCATCAGAAAATCTGGGTTCAGTTGGGTCCTACTGTTTTAGTTAATTTAGTACCTATATCACTGTCGCGTATTATATTTTTATTCTTGTTTCATAAGAGATAAACGGATATACAATTAAATGTTAGAGGTAGTTTGAGATAACTTTCATCAATATTTCTTAGTTTATTGTTGAGTTTTAAATTTGTACTGTTAATATGTCCATTATTTTTAAAAAGGTTTGTCAATATGATCATTCATTTTTATAAACGTGATCCGATTCTGAGCGTTCAGTTGTTATGTTGTAGGAGTAGACTGTTGATTGTTTACATCGGGACAATGTGCCAAAGTATTTTTCGGTGGAATTTCAGAACGTATTGTTTTAATGAAAAGCTAGGTAAATTTTGTTTTATTTCGAACTAAAGCTTAATATCTGAAAGCTGCATAGTAAATTGTATCTGTGGCTTTGTTGGTTCATGAGATGTAGATGAAATGACATCATAAACTAAATATATCTAAGTGAGGAAGCAGTTACTTATTACTTACAACTGCAGATTATGTTTAATAACAATATGGCCAAGTGTAATAATTTCAATGAAATATTTTTCTACGAAATAAAGAACACTCCCAAGGAACATGTTTAGTCATAGGAATTCGATAATATTAGCGTTTGGATTACTTCTAATTATATCAATGAATTGCATTTTACTCATTATTCAGTATAAAATTATTTTCCTGTTATGTTATTGCTCATGTTTCTGGAGCTCCTCCAATGGACCAATTTCATGCCAGGATACATCACCACTTGGCTCCTGTTTTGTAGCAGCTCGAATCATTGACGGCTAGGAGATGTGAAGCACAAGAAGTGTGTTCCAGCTATAGTCACTTATTTCCTTATCAGAACCCCCCCCCCCCTTTGACTGTCAAGAACATTATTTCTGCATTTCCTTCTGCTGATTTTTTACTGCAGGATTCTACACATTCTTATGCTGCTGTCAGTTCTCGTCTTCCAGTCAACCATCTCTTTGCTGCCAAGCCAAATCCACCCATAACTATTTCTACATCTTCACTGCCATGTGCCAACTCATAATATAATTCTTCAAATGGACACTGACTCATTGCATAGACTTTCATCGTTTTTACTTTCAAATAATGATTCCAATTTTTGTACAGCTTGTCCGTCCTTTATTTTGGAAACATCTAAATACTGTCTTCGTGCTGATGTTCTCGCTGAGAATAACAGTGTTGTCGATCATGCATGGTGCACATATTAATAAACAATGCCATCGCGTTGATGTTTCTATAGTGCCATCTCTACAACCAATTTATTGTAAAAATATTTTCATCATAAACTCTTATCTTACTGGAAAATGTCCTATTAAGCCTGTTTTCTACATTGAACCCCTTATCCTGCATGACTGTGTGATAAACTGAATTCTACACTTGTTTGTAACATGTCAAAGGGATCATCCTACCAATTTTTATTGATTCCATGGATGCGTTTGCCAAAATATGTTGATCTTACTTCAGTTCACCCTCTTAGTATGATAGATTCAGTGACATCACCTAATAATTCTACAATTGAACCTCCCATCAAGGAAGCCATTCTGTATTTCATAACTATTGCTATACAGAATATCCATCCATATCAATATATATTTGTTCTGGAAAACATTAATTATGCAGGTAAATCAATTTTTAAAATTCTTATATTCTGGACTTAACACATACTTTCATTTAAGACTTTAACGGGAACCAAGATAGCCAGGCCTGCTGGGTACAGATTGTTAACTTATAATTTCAGTAACATTCACTCATTACGCATGAATCAACTACATTTAGGACCAATTATTTAATTGATTACTTCTCATTAAGACATTTCTTAAACCACCTTATACTATAAGATTACCTGGTTGCATGATATATTGCACTGACAATATCATTGACATTGGAAGGGGTGAAGTTGCAGTAAGAGGTAGGTCTACTCTTTCACTTCAGATACGTAGTATTCAGTTAGGACACAATTTTGAATACCTAATACTTACTGTGTATTTTGCATTTTGTGTTATCACACTCGCAACTATCTATGTTTGAATTGAAGATACTCATGGCGTTTTCTTCTGAATGGATCATAGTTTCTGAAGCTCTATTATTATTATTATTATTACTGATATTAAATATCATAATAAATCTCTATCCGGAATATGCTAATTTCCAGTATTACTGTATCTCTTTTTGTCCATTCCATCACATACTCGTTTGAAAACCAATACAACTTCTAATGCTGTGGTCTCGGCAAATTCTGTTCCACTAATAACAGTCCACATTCTTTCTTCACTTTATAGTGACAATCTTCTACTTCTAGTTTAGCTGATTACGAGAAACACCTTTCTGTAACTACAACTCGAAATACTTTTTTTTTGAATTATTGTGATGCAGACTGACCCTTTTAACAGACCCATATCAAAAATTCCTTTCAGAATTCACCTGTAGATCATCTCTCCTCGCAACTATTCTGCTCAAATGCTTGAAACTATGATTTTGTCAGCTAGCTCCCAGTAATTTTCACACGAACCTCCATTACTCCATCAACTAGTGTCATCACTTTACTTATTCAGTTACATAATTTGTAAGTATTAACATTCCAAAGACCCAGTCATTCTACAAAATTAAAGAAGTAATCAACAAACAACCCGTAATTGTAATTTCGCAATTACGATATTCAATTGATGAAAGGACTATAATCAATTTCAAGGTTTCTCCAGTACCTCACAATACTGGCATCGATTTAAGTTAGTGAATGGCCAGTAATGCTCTTCCATTTACTCAATTATAGATGATAATACTGACCCAATAATGTCTGTTGGCAAAGCCAGTCTCTTTAAAACTTTTCATGAGACAGATTTTCAAGCATCTTGGACTTTGTTATTTCAAACGATGTTTATAGGATATCTGATATCTCCGTACCTGAACTTACAAACAATGTTAACTACACCATTATATAAATGCTCCAATAACTATGGTTGCTATCCATAGAGCTCTACAGAATAAGTATAATACTGCACAAGATATGGATGAACTTACACCTACGCATCACTGTCATGTTTCAGGGAGGTTGTTTCTGCTTTTGATCATACTCTTTACAGTTCCTATTCACACTGGGTTTTACCCACAATCTCGAAAGTTCTAATTAACCCTGCTCTTCTTGAAACTCAGTAATCCTCCTCCAAGTATTAAATCCTACCATCTAATCAGTCCCACAAGTGTATCTTGTAAAACCTGTGAGTGTATATTTGTTAAGCATCTACACCAATTTCTTAAAGACCATAATCTACTGCAAAAATCATAACCTGAATTGCAACCTTTTAATTTCAACACAAGATAATTTCTCTGCCTCTCAGACACCATTATTCGTCAGTTTAATAGCAACTGACTACCTTGTATAATATTCTTCAATTTTTAAAGGTGTTTGATTCGGTCTGGTATCTCGGTTTGTTCTTCGAGCTGTGTTCTTTATATGTCTATACTACTTTCTTATGTTTGTGGAACAATAGGCAGTCATGTGTATAAAAGGCACTTTCTCAAGAAACTTTTCCCTTGCAGGTGTTCTATATAGTTCACATCTCTCACCTCACCTCTCTTCTATATCCTGTATGTTTCACAAACGCCACAGCCTCCAAATCCTATTCTAGTGTTTCAGCATGCTGATAATACTGATATAGTGACTACCTACTAGATCATGACCACCTTAAACAACGTTCTACAAACAGCAATGACTAACTTCCTTGTATGATGTAAACAATCATACGATCAATACACATAAAACCAAAACTGTACTGTTTGGTCCAAGCAAAAGAAAATATTGACCTTGACCTTGTTGAAATCTTGAACTCCTTTAATGCACAAATATAAAATGCTTCATCACAACTATCTAAGAGAGTTAAATATTTGGATATCACTCTTGATAAGCAAGTAACATGGAAAGCTCATCTCGTAACAGCACTTCAACATTTTATTTCTCTATTCTTATAGAGCATTTATTCGTCTTTATATTATCTTTGTCCATGCCTTATGAATATCAAGAAGTAATACTGATTTACACATACCACAATAGGTCAATAAATAAAATATTAATGTAATATTCAATAATATAAGAGAAATGAACTTTACAAAAAGATTTAATTCGATTTGTTTCAAAATCTCCCCAGTGGCACAGCGGTATGTCTACGGACTTACAACGCTAGAATCCGGGTTTCGATACCCGTGGTGGGCAGAGCACAGATAGCCCATTGTGTAGCTTTGTGCTCAATTACAAACAAATTGTTTCAAAAACTACCTATTAAATTTATGATTTATTTAGATATTTATATACTTAATGAAAAATAATCTGTCACTGTTGTCAGTTAGTGGTATCAAATATATGCTGTAACATTACATATATATATATTTCGTATATGTTTCTTTTCTGTTTTTTAATTACACAGGCCTGAGAATTTAAATTTCATAAAAGTTGTTTTGGTTATTAACGAATTTTCCATAATTCAGTTACGCAGATTTCGATAATAATATTCATTTTTTTCTATCCCGTAAAGATGTTTTACAGATAGGAAAGAAAAACTCTTACATAAATCAAATTATTATTTCGTTTACCATAATGAAAATGTTTTTATTAT
>NW_013666488.1:128315-156682 GCF_000517525.1 Limulus polyphemus
AACAAAAATACAAACAAACTGAAGAAAATGGAAGAACACTGATGTCAAACGAATATGCATCCTCGTCCATCCTGATTGTGTGTGTATGTGTGTGAAATCTACGTCTTTTAAGCTCAAAACTACGTGTTGTGGTCTTTGTTTTATGTATTACGTCTGGAGCATTTCGTTTCAATAACCAGCAGTAATCAGCCATCATCCCTGATACCTTCTCTCCTTTTCCACGTATGTCTTGATGAAACCCTGTGTAAAAATGTGTGGTTCACCAGATGCTTCAGGTTGAAAACAAACCCTATCATCATTTCTATTGACTGTATTAACAGTCTCCGGTGGAGTAGGTACAGGTAGACTAAGGATTCGAATAAGAAATTTCCTTTATATTTCGAACGTCGTAGCGTTGCACGTTACATGAGCAAAAATAGCAGTCATCTTCGTGGTTTCTAGGCTTACGCCAGACCATTGGAATTCTAAAAGGCAAAGATTTTTACTTACCTTTAGTCCATTGTCTCAACTCTTCAACACAAACGTGTAAAATTTGTGCGTAGCTCGTGATTTGCCTTGGTCTCCAAGTTATATTTCAAAATACACGAAATACGCTTTTTAGACGAATTCTTTAATGTTTTGCCTTCGTTTCTTTACAACAAATTTACCATAAATATAACAGAATATGTTTGAGTCATTTACACAACCTCTTGTTTCCATGGCGACAAATAAATAATATTGAAAAGTAAAAAAAATAATGTCAAAGTGCACGCACAAACAAATACTATTCAGAAATGATACGTCCTGTGACCTATTAACCGTTTATATACTAGCGGTGTGTTTCTCGTGGAATCTAGAACGATTGATAAGACTCTCAAGTCGCGATTGGTCGCGATAGCCAGTATTTGTCAACATTTTAAGCATAACAAAATGTAACTCAATTTTCATTGATATGCCCACTTCCATCCCTATCTTGTTCGGTTCCTTTTTTCAAGTTCACTAGCCAGCCTTACATAGCTTTTTTGTTTAGTGATAACTTTTTCGTAATACTTGTGTAAACATATCCAACTGTAGCAGAACTTTTGTTTAATGTATTGCGTATAAAACACGTATTCCAAATAGTAATAAAATTTAACGTGTTGAATTTTAAAAATAAAACGATGATTGATTCTAAATATGTATATAAATATATAAATATGCGTATTTATACTAATATATGTGTGTAACTTTATATTGGTATGTTTACATATGTGCATTTATATGTACTATTGTGTTTAGATATATGTGTTAGCCTAGTTTGTTTAAATTTAGAAGTATTTAATTATAGATGCTACAAAGTGACTTTTAAAATTATTACATTCCCCAAATTCAAATCAATGAGTGTTAGATTTCCCCTTTCAGTTTGATAGATACCAGGGTAAAATCAATCCTAAATTAAATGCATAGATAGATAGGTAGTATCTGAGCGACACTTTATGTGCACATAAGCTAAAAGACTAGATAAGATACCCTTAGGATTCAGGTATTGTTACTTCTAATTTTGAGCTACTAACCAGAGGAAAGGCAGTCATTCAGCTGATCACACCGCAACAAGTGCATGGTCTCTCTTTGAACATAATAATAGGATTGACTGTCCCTCTTATAATCCACCATAATTAAACGTGCAAAACGTTAAGTGGCAATAATATCAACTAGACCAGGTAGATTTGGTACTTATCTAAGTTTAAAATGTTTTTATACGCATTTTTTTTTCCAGACTTTCAAAAAGGAATACATTTTAAAGGTATATTTAAGAATCAGGAATTTTTTATATCTTGAGGTTTGAGAAATAGACATTTCATTCATACAAACAGAAGATTAAAGTCTGAAATAGAAAACAAGTAATCATAGTAGATTTTTAATATGGTAAATATAATTATATATATATGGCTAAGTAGAGAAAGAAGCCCAGCTTCTACTGTCTAAAATATTCTATGTTTATGTTTAAACTGTAGCTTTTAAAGTATTATACTGCTTACGTAAATAGCGTTTCATAAAATCTTTTGTCTCTCATCATCCAACGAAACTGATGAGTTATGGTAATAAACGAAAGGCTTATTGAGACGAAGAGATCGATCTGAAATGCTGTTTCTTACACTCCTTTGATTTCGAACCGCAATGTACAAATTAAGAGGAATTTTATAAAACACGTATACAGTTAACTTGTTTTAGAAATATTTTTAGGCCTGTTGGTTATGTAATGTTTCGTCGGCTTTTGGACTTTAAACTGTAACTTCTAGAAATATTGTTATTGTTACCTTCCTGTGAACACATTTGGTTGGACGTATATGTTGTAAAACGTATAATATGCTAAAGTGGAGGATTGGAACGGTCGGATTCTTCCAAACATTATTAATGTTTATGTTATAATGGAAACGTCCCTGATATAATGTAGCTGTTAAACGTTTGTTACTTAGATCTCGTCAAGACTTATTAAGGTTTATGTTTGCATGACATTCCACCGCTGAAATAATCAAGCTACAACTACTTAGTTAACTTTATCTCTTCAACTGTCATTAAGATGTTTGAGTATAATGTCAGTGAGAACATCCAGCTGTTACTAGTTGGATCTCATCAAATCATTTTAAAGGTTGAACTACTAGAGTATCATATTACTGAAAAAGTATCTAGCTGGTAGTAGCAAGTTATTAGAATATTGCAAGAAATGAAACAACGGGGGTGAAATAGTTTCAAACATGGTGGAAACTATGTGCGTTATTAAGTCGTAAATGTCCTGGAATTACTATAGAATGTATTAATTAGATATAAATTTTTCTCAAGCTGTAGTTACTTAATTTTGATTCTTTATTGGAAATTTAGCTATTAAAAATCAAAATACCATTAAATGTGTTTAAGAAAAATTACAGCATATGTTAACAAACTGAGAATTTACCTTCAAATGAGTCCATGGAAGCAAATGATCCTTCCAAGATGAACCAAGTATCAGAATGATAAAGGACGATTGCAGCTTTTCTAGGAACAGATATAAGTTACTGCATACATTCTTACAAAGCGCAGAATTGTTTAAAAAAACACGAGGAAGTCCCATTAGTAAAATCTCTTACATCAATCGTATCGATAAATAATAAAATTGTATATTATCAGAAGTTTTCAGGCAGCATCGATTGAAATGTAAATACAATATCAATTTTTTCTAAACCGTAATGTTGGGGCATCACAATAAAACAGTCTTTCAATATTTCAATTTATATGCATGTATATTATCTCTAAATTGACCTTACATTCGACACTTGAAATGTAAGTTCATTTAAAATATAATTTCTAATTCCACATATCCGAATCTCGAAGACATTTCATTAAACGTGTCCTTTTCGAACCTAATCGAGCGGCGCTCTTTACCAACTAGTTACTTTCAAGTTAATTGCAATGTTCTCACTTAACAATCGTAACATCTACATAAGATTAACAGTTGAGAAGCTTAAACCAGTGCAACCAATTGGAAACAACTTTAAAGCTAATGTAGCCTTATAGAAATCAGGCAGGCGGAGGCACTGCCTATGTAGGGATGGCTCGGATTGCGCATCGAAGTGGTATTTTAAATATGTTCTCAAAGGTCATCAGAACGTTACAGTACTATACAGTGTTTCGTTTTCTAAAAATATCTATGCAATTACAGAGTCACAAGTTCTGTAAATATCACAGCAAAAAACAATTGAATTTTTTGGTTCTTCTTTTTTTCTTCTTCTTTTTTATTATATGATAACTCAAAAACCAAAACAATGGTGTCAACTGATTTCACTGAAGTAACATAGTTTCAAACGGAGTAATCGCTTTGATAAGTATTATTAATAACTGGTAGTAATTTAAAAAATCATAATTCTAGTGTAAACGATGTGATCATTACTCCTAGAAATTAGCTTTTTTACATGAATTTAGTGTTCCCTTATAAAGCTTACGTACATGGTGAAACAGGAATTAACAACCAATAACAGATAAACAATAAATATTGCAGTTGGAACCTCATTGTACAAGTAAAAACTTTTCGAAAAAGAACGTAAATCTAAGGATGGCTAAATATCAGTCCTTCAAAAACAAGATAGTAGAGATGGCATTTGCATCATTCCTGCATAACATAATAGCACAGGCACACAGTGTAGGAGAATGTTAACAGACAAAAGTAGGATAAATTAACTCAATTGTGGTTGAATAGTTACATGGGGATGTTGTAAATGGTATTTTCTTCCCCAGTGAGTCTTTAGGTGATTTGGTGTGTACATATATTTCATTGTTTTTGAAGGACTGATATTAGACATCCCTACATGTACTTCCTTTTTTTGAAAAACTTTTTCTTTACTTGTTTGCTTGTTTTTAATGCAGTGTTTTAAAAGACATTGGATGTGGCATTTATAGTTCCAAAGTACGAAGAGCGTTTTTCGGCAATAGGAAGTGACCACAAATCTTCAGATTCATAATTTGGGCACGCTAATCACAAGAATGATTTATTGTTACGGGATGTTATAAAAATAAACCTAATTATTCTCTATTGACATTTAGTTATTTGGCAAATGAACTGGAACCAGCTAACTATTTGAATGTTGAAAAGGGTGGTATTCAGATTTTGCTGACTTCTTTACTAGGTTTGAACAAGTGTGTTATCACTTAGGTGAAAGTATAAGATAGCACATAGCTCGGTATTGCTGAGTGTTGAATGTCTATTACGTTCCTGAATTGTAATTTATGGTGGTCTTTTTCTCTTTCTAATGCATTGCAATCCACATCCACAGGGGATGTTATAAATGGTATTTTCTTCCCCATTGAGTCTTTAGGTGATTTGATGTGTACAACCGCGATCGTATTGTACATCGCTCCTGCTTTATGTTGCTTACATTTTCTCTATATATTTTTATAGATACAGAGGAACAGGGTTCTACACCTATAATTTTCTTCCTGTTTGTTTTTATTATGTATCTCTGCATTTTCTTCTTTATCAAACTTTTCCCTTCAAGGAAGGTTGTACTGATGTGGCTTTCTTCCTTCTTGTCAGATCCTTCGCTAATACAAATATTGTTCATTAGGCAGTCTGTGATACCTGTCTTCACGATGTTAGAGTGGTTTGAATTACAGTCGAGGTACTTACCCGTACGTGTGGTTTCCTGCAATCTCCTGTGGTATATGAGTTATGTAATTTGGTGACCATCATATCAAAGATCATTTAGTTTGTATCTTATATTTTTTCATTGTGAATTATATTGAGGGACGTTGTCTGTTTAGGTGATTTAAGAAATATTAAATCTTGTGTGTAGTGTGTGGCCATATTAGGAATATATCGTTAACATATTTGAACCAAATCTTGAGATGTAGAGCAACCGTTTTGAGGACGTTAGCAGTGAAATGTTCCACGTAAAGGTTGCTAAGTATTAATGATAGTGGTGAGATATGTCAAGGTCTTGTTGTTGGTAGAATTTATGTTCAAATACTCTTACAAGAACATGGAAATGATCAAATTGTTAAGGAACGTATTAGTTTGACAATCTCTGTAATAATATAACTCACAGCCTTGAATATAAAACAAATAATAACAGCAATAAGAAGGCCTAGGATATAGCCGTGAGTCTCTCATCTTATAATATTTTTCTTTATTATAAGTGCTTACTTATGACACTGATTACGAAAAAAAAATTATTTTTAATTGATAATGTAATTGTAGTATATAATAATTTATTTAAAGTTATATTTGCTTTACTTGGTCACATATGGATGGAATTGACTAATTTAAATGTGTGGTCTTTTGAAATACTAATAACTTTTAGATCAGTATAACTTTAACAATTACCAGATTATTTGTTTTTTTATATTTGTGCAAACCTACAAAAATGCTATCTACACTAGCAGTTCCTAGTTTTGAACTGAAAGACTAAAGGGAAAACAACTAGTTAACAGCACCCACCGGCAACTCTTGGACTACTCTGATTCAACAGTGGAAGTTAACCATAATTCTCATAACACAGAGGCCCAGCATGTCCAGGTGGTTAGGGAGCTGGACTCCCAATCTGTGGATCGCGAGTTCGAATCCCCGTGACACCAAACATACTCGCCTTTTCAGCCGCGCGGGCGCTATTATGTCACGGTCAATCCCACTATTTTTGGTAAAAGAGTAGCCCAAGAGTTGGCGGTGGGTGGTGATGACTAACTGCCTTTCCTCTAGTCTTACATTGCTAAATTAGGGACGGCTAGCGCAGATATCCCTCGTGTAACTATAAAGATATTCTTTAAAACATTTTGAATTACAGATTGTCCTTATAGATGGTTCTCTAGTTTTCTTTGCATTTCGACCGGTTTCAGAGAGTTTCACTTCTCATCAATAATACTGGGAAGTGAAACACTCTGAAAGCGGCCAACACGTAACATGTTATAAATCTTAAAATAGACTAGGACTCGCGTTTACGTTTTTTTTTAAAAACTACTTAGATTGTTGATTAAAAAATTCTAATATATCATATATCGTTTGACCTGCCAGGCGTAGGACGTAACAAAGTGCACTGATGGCACAACTAATAACATTAAAGTGGGCCATGTGCAGTTTAAAACATATCCCGCACTAAAAGCAAAATTTGTTTGTTTTAGAACAAAGTCACATTAGATTATCTGCTGCGTCCACCGCGAGGAATTGAACACCGGATTTTATTCTGGTAAGTCCATAAATATATGTTACGTAGTAGAATTTCAAATGGTTTGAAATTGAGCTAACTGATAATTTAAATTTAGTAGTTCAATTGTACTTTGGATTTAGTATTTAAATATATGCCGACATATAGTCAGTATATATTTACCAACAAGACTGATACACACAGTTTTCTTTTATACAAATATGTGTTAACATACACACAACAATACAATTTACAATAACAGTTATTACAAATAGTTATTACTAATAATGATTTATAAACAGTTTCACAAACTTGCAAGCAATATAAAGTCTTCCTTTTAGTCTGAAACTTCTTCGATATCTTATCGGGGGTTCACGATGAGCGAGCTGATTACGAGTTGACATAGGTATAATTCACTTCACGGGAAGCGAGCTAGCTTTGTCCTCCGTTTTTTTACCAGCTACACACACCGGGTTATTCACTGTGACGTTATGTAATGTTTTCGTAAAAATACTAATGTCCGATGAGAATCCACTGAAGTTAAATGAGTTGTAATGTTCGAACTTTGTAATTGCTCCTGGTCAAGTAACTTAAGTTTTCCGATTGATGAGCGTTATACCCATCACAGTTATAGCTTCCAAGGATTTTAGAACATTGAAAATAGCAAACTAATAATAGATACTCTCTCTTTTTGGCGCGTCGCGTCGATTATATTTATAGGCGTGTGAAGGTTTTTTAGAAATTTCAGTTTTACGTAACAATACTGGCTCTAACACAAGCATTTACGTCCACACATATTGTTAGTTCTTACTCTCGAGAATCTTCTACAACTTTGAAGAATAGGTGGGAGTTTCACAATATATATTTAACAGTATAAACCATGTATGTTTCTAAATATAAATATAATCCAAACAAACGTTGATATTAAAATAAATATATATTATAACAAATTTGTTACACATATAACTGTTCCTCCAAGGGGACGTACAAACAACTTAAACGTTTAATGAAGTTTGCTCAGAGTAGATATTGATTATTTACTAAAAGTCATACTTTAGGTAGGTGGAGTAAATTGGTGTAATAAGATTAAATAGCTTTTGTTGACGTTGTGTTCAACGTTGAAATTCAAATCCCATAATGTATTAAAAAGGGTAAAAGTTTTTTAACGTAAAAGTTTAAAGTTATTTAAAAAGTTTGAGCAAACATCGAAAATATGTAAACCTAAAAGAGGCAGTAGCTAAGTTTTGAATATAACGAAAAAGTAGACATAAACTTTAGTTATTTTTGGTTCTAGCATCTCGATATTTATACTACATATTTTGAATACGCACTTTTTCAAAGAGCTTTTTAATTGTATAATTCTGTAATGTTTTATTTCTGTACTATCGAAAGTACCCGGCTTCGCTCGGGTTATTAGGCTGATATATTCTAGATAACTATGTCAGTGTGTGTATTCTGAATGCATTTTACTGTAAAAATATAACCTATATACTTTTGTTGCTAACCAACATGACATAAAAGCCATTTTTGAAACCCAGTGTTACCAAAACACATTGGCTTATATATATTAGATGTAGTTATATAGGGAACCACTTCTTTTCTATGTGTTTTTTCGCTAGCTTACCTCATCAAAAAGATGTGCACGAGCATACGCACATGCACGTGGATAAGATAAATACCCAGGTGCACACCCTCAGGGTCCACTTAGTATGGGTGCAAAAGTTAAGGTTTCTAGGTTATTTCCTCTTGGAGCTATGACGGTCACACAAACGCACACACACACAGACCCACTGACACGCCCTTTTATTATTATAGATGATGTCACCAAGTCATGTTTTCCGTCTTTTGAACTCACATATAAACTAGTGTGATTAAAAGCAAAATAGATAGATTTTAAAGAATTGTCACAAACATTCGTGTTGATGGTCACTTACCGAAAAAAGAAACAGTTATGACAAGTTGCTTGAAACAGAAAAATTCGGGCTCAAGTCCGACAGTAAAAAGAACTCGGACAATTTATTGTGTAGCTTCGATTTTAAACATAAAATTCCTTGCTGTAAAAACCTTATGTTCCAAAAATTGCTACACATAAGTACAAAGAACTTTCAAACATATGTTTCAGTATGCTTTTCAAGCAATTCACACACATATTACTGACAGTTTGTAGATATATTACGTTAATTCAGGGCTTATTTTAAGTATTTTGCCGCCCTAGGTAATATTTTAAAATGCCGTCCCTAGTAGAACTCTTGCATCACTGTTTTTCGCTATTAAAGTATGTAGCTTGTTTCATATTTAATAGGTTGATTATATCCCAACGTCTGTATGTATTGGCACAGTTCCCAGGTCAGTAAAAGACGGCAGAGAATGTAAATAGTGTTAGATAATCAATGTTATTGAAATTAAATGTTAATATAAAAGCTTTCATTGATTTTTCCGCCCTAAATCCGCTATGGAACCGGAACTGGGTGGCTGAGATATTTATTTGGTATAAATATATCGCAAAGAATCAAATTTCTTAGAATTATTGATGCATGGTTCTATGCTGATTATGTACAGACTAGTTGTGTTGCGCCCATCCATACATATGAATATTAACGATGATAAGAAGAAAAATCAATACGTGGGATAGAAGTAAATTACCACCGATTAACAATCGTATAAATATGTAAGTTACTACCACGTTATGTGTTTCCACGACATATATCGTTTAATACAATTATGAAAGATCAACTTCAATTCCCATTGTGTTTACTTAGCTTTCCGTGAATTCTAGACAACTTCTTAAAACAGCTCCTACCAATAGAATTCTTAAAAAATAAACGTACACTTTACTGAAATTTACAGAAAGGATGTGAAAACAAAAGGTATTTAACCAAGTCAACGTGGAGAAGTGATTTTTGGTTGAATACCGAACGCTACTGGTGGCATTTTTTTGTTGTGGTCTCATGTGATTGGCCTTGAGGAAATAGCCTCCTTTTCTTTTTCTTTCTGGACACGAATTCACTTGTTCCTCTGATAAAGTGTTATTGAGTTTTCAGCTCTTCCACCTGTTTGTAGCTGTAATTGTGTTTTATAATTATTTTTTTAATTTAAACTATATTAAACTCTTGCTGCTTGAATAACACATATAAAGCTTTTTGTTGATTCTGATTAAGAAATTAGCACACAGGATTACATACAAAAGCTGTAATAGTTTTCAAACGAAACCCAAAACTTATGCACTTTCGAATAGTTCACTATTCATCTTCAGGAGGATAAAGAGTTATGTTCTTCTTCTGATAAGGAATAGTAAACTATTCGAAAACAATCCCACCAAACATGCTCGCACTTTTAGCCAAACCAATCTTATTGATGGTAGTCTGTGAACACGATGCCGAAGAAGGTTTTAGACATTTCTTATGTATCGTTTTAGACCTGGAGCTGTAAGTATTAATTTATGAACAGTTTTGAAGAATTCGCATTCCTTCCCATATAAAATTATTCTATACAACTGTATACAAACTCTATAGAACTCCATAGTAATTAAAGTTTATTATATAGACAGGAAATCCTCTAAAGAGTTTCATGAAATATATCTAAACTGGTTCTAACGATCTTGTATTACGTAAAACTGAAGAACCAAAATGCAAACACAATTCCCGTATATATATATTTTTTTTTATAGAATTCAGTAAAGTTTCTATGTTAACCATTTCATCAAACGTAATCAAATTTGAAAAAAATTATAATTGTTGTTTTATAGAAATTCATCATATTTGTAAAGACTTCATATTTGACAATTCTCGAGATTTAGTTAGTGAAACTTGTGATGTTATAGCTAGCTCAAACTTGCAAAATTATCATTTAATCGATGATTGCAAAGCTAATAATTTTGCATTTAGTAACTCTGTTGTATCAGGTTAGCATAAGTTTACAACTTACGTGTAGTTCTTTTGTTATTTATGTTCAGCCAGGGCTAAGAGTCTGTTTAGCTCTCGAATATTAAGAAGCCATGACCAAACTTAAAACTGTATCACAAAGCTAGGGATTAATATATCCTATGTTATAATGCATAACGCTTACTAATTGATTGATACAAATAACGTTTTCATTGTGGCTTTGCTACTCTAATGAACTCTGGTATTAAACAAAAGTCCACGTCGGCAAAAAAGTACAGCACACAAAATGCAAGTGGCCACCTTGCAAAATCGCTTAACCATCCCAATCTCACAGCTCTGATAATTCGTTCTTAAACACAGCTAATGTCTTAATTGAGATCAGTATAACGCTGTATATATTTATATCCAATTTTATGTAGCTAAATCTAGAAACACAAATATTTTAAGTGAACTTTAACCTTGATGTAGTGAATCTCTATGCTAAAAGCTAACATCCTTCGTGTAACACAATAAATATGATACTCCTACCTATAACATTATATATTAGATACATCACTAACAAAAGGTAACTCAGTTTTTAAAGTAATTGTGTATTTCATTTTGCTTCTTTTAGTTATAGGACAAAAGCAACAATAATGACAACTTATTTTTATGAAATTGTACAATTACTTATTTAAAAGTTGTTAAAGTGAAAATATTTGCTGCGATCACGTACTGCGTTACTTCTTAACTGATAGTTACTTCAAACTAACCCAAGTAGTTGTTAACAGATTCATTTCACGTGGTATTTCAGAGATAAACACAATAACAGTATAGACTGGGACCATAACCTCATTGTAATACATTAATGAATATAAGCTATTCATTTAGAAACGTTTTTGCTAAAATTCGTATATTTGATAATAATCAGTAGAACGACGGTAATAACAAACATTTGACACTTTGTTTTCGGTAATGTACGTTTATTCTTCGGAATATTCACATTCCATCTTCAGCGACTGTATTAATTAATCGATAGCATTAAATACACATATTCATTCAGTTGGAACATTTATAGTAGCATAAGAACAAAGAAAAAACAAACAATCTAAAACAACAACAACCAGCAGGATTTAAACAGGAAATAACAAAATGTTAACAATTATATTACGAAACTAGTGAAATAAAAAAGGGGAGGTAGAGAGATTGTATAGTTGACAATGTGCTAGGGATATTTATAATAGGCTTAGCTGTAAAGAAGTTGTGTTATTGTTTAGAGTGGGGCGTTCGTTTGAAATGGACAAGCTTTCCTTGATGAGAAATTCTGTGTTGGATGAACCGGTCGAAATGACTTTAAAATTATTAATCCACCCTAATCTGATTAACACAAACATGGTTTACAAAATTAACATCAAACAAAGAGTAACGTGGGACAAACAAACATGATCAAGTAAACACCACAGTAACAAATCCTAGACAATGGTTCGGTAGAGTAATATTTCTTTTTTCAATTATTCTGTGGTATTCACAGGTAAAGTTGTAACCAGCAGTTACAAGACTTAAATAGTGAGATTCAAACATAAATGTTTGCTGAAGAATAAAATAAAGAACGACAACAAAAAAGCAAAACTAACACAGATAAGAAAAAGCTTTATAGTGTCACAATACCGAATAGACAAACTGATCAGCTTCTGTAATTTGAAAAAATCCTGGAAGCTGGAATAGAATGGTGACATGCTTCTTCACTGTATTGTGTTAATAATGTGTTTTTGTTTGACCTAGTGTGTATTCTACAGTCCCAGTCTATTCAAGTCATTGATATCTCTAATTAAGTTTTAAGTTGATATTACTTCCTTTCTTGTATCTGCCTACACCACAGCTCATACAAAGGCCTGGAAAGACAAGCACATACTCTCTTGTATGATCACTCTGGTATGTAACCCTGATTCGGGTATTCAGGCAACTGCTTTACTATGTATACGTGCCTGAATAATTTGAAAACATCCCTTTCCTCAGTATATCTGGAAGAAGATGTGTTTTATTCTAGTTATGCACCGCTACATTCTGGGAGTTTTAAATGTCACAGGATTCTATAAATAAATAAATTACTCAAATCCTAGATCCACTAACAACTTAAAATAATTTTATAGTGTTTTTATGTAAAAAAATGGTATTTTTTACTGTTTTTCATCTATGATATTGACACATAATTTATCTATATATTCACGTTGGTAGTTGTATACATCCTACCTTGTTTCGTTTGTAATTACTTCATCAAGTGTATAGCATACATTCTATCCTTCAAATTTTGTAGGTTATTGAATCTGTGAGTCATGTATTGATTCATTCTCCACTTTACATTCTTATACCTCATACCCATCAATTTTTCAATAGTTATAAATATTTATTATATACAATGTTCAGTTAGTTTGAAGTTCATTCTTCGGATAGGATCATAAGTAGACTATTTAAATATCTATAAAATTGTGTAAATCAATTACATTTATGTTATTATTATTGCATTTTAGCACTCAGAAAATGTAATTATTGAGGATTACTGTAGATATAAAAAAGAGCACACAGCTCTTATGAGCTCAGAACTACTTTCTAAAATAGCACCCGAAACTTAAAAAGATAAAAATTATTTTCGAAACTTGAAAAATCGAATTAAATTTGTGTCCTAGGACACAAGAGAAAAACTAAAGTGTCGAGATGCTTTGGCATAGGCTTAGTTTTGCTTACTGAAAACATTCTTTGTTGTTGTCTTAGGGTTAAATACCCGCTTTGTTTTTCCTTAACAGAATAAAGTCACCATATTCAACAGATCTGTTTGAAATGGGAGTAAATGACACAGGAATCAAAGACCTATCAGAAATAATATATTTAGAGGATAACATTTTTGAAGAAAATTATAGTACCTGGAAAAACTGGACGCCAGTGGAGACGAACAGAATCGAAAATTTTTTTAGCACTAACAGCGTGAGAATTTCTCTGATTTTAGCCTATACATTTGTATTTGGTTCTTGCTTTCTGGGTGAGTATAATTAACTAATTTACGTATTTTTTATTTATCAACCTGTTACAATTTATCCTTTTAGTCTCACTCAGCTATAAAAATACTTATATACCTAACAATGTATTAATAAACTTACTAATAAACTAAGCAGTGCTAGATATTTCTCTAAAGTGAATAAACAGACGAAGTAACTCATGACTCTGCTTTAAATAACTAAATAACTTTACCTCAAATACCAGAAATCCCGATTTCAGACGTTTAAGAAATTTATATTTACTTAATTAATTTACTTAAATATCTCTTATACTTTACTTTCTTACCACCCTGTGCATGGATTACTTATCTTCATCCCGGCATCTGTAACTTTTAGTTTGTTATAGACCGTCTAAAAAAAATGGTGTTTGGCCACCCCTTTATTTGGCTCAAAGGGGACTGTGCCACATCATTTAGCATTTATTTACATCGTCATGTGGGAGGAACACATAAATAAGATTTTGAGAGGAATTAGAGACCATTCTACTGCTGTTATCATAGAAAATGGATATCAGATGTCGAGTGAGCAGTTAATTTATAAATTAATCTTAGTGGTAAGAGCAATATAGAGGTCCACAGCATGGTGATGTGCCCATAAACGACTATGAGGAATGCCATCTCAAAGTGAAAGGCTGAGTGAGAGACAAAAACATTTACCAAAACATATCAGCCCATACGACTAGCCCTTTCAGGCCAATTGATGTTGCAATGCATTATGCAAACATACAGACATGCTAGTGCTGAAACAACAACAAATGAATTGGCCAGCACTCCAACGCCACAGAAACATGCTACATATTATGGGCCACCAAGTTACAATATGTTCTACTTCACACATTCACCCTGAAGGCTAACCATTGTCATTAAGCAAAAATGGGAACACAACCCCATAAAGGTATGAATATGCCAGTGGCTCAATATTTTTCCTACACGATTTAAAAACTAAAATTTAATTTGCTTTTTGAGATAAGACTAAGCAAGAATATATAAATTATTCTGTAGATTATAAAACTGTCAATTTAAAGATTGTTACACAAAAACACGACCAACAGAAAGCATTAGCCTTAATAGGTTCTAGATATACAAATATTAACATTAGCTTTAAAGACAAAGTATTGGGCAACAAAGTCGAAACTGTGCTGACGGTTCTTTACGTTATACCTTGGTCCGTAAGAAAGTCATACGGCATTATATAGAAACATGCTTTTTGTTTGTTTTATAGAGACTCATTGATATGCAAATATAAATTATTATATCTGATAATAAGATATGTATGTAATACGCTGCTATTTAGTGACTTTTTTAATTCACATTAAATCATTTAAGAATTTTATTATGTGCAGTTTTAAGATACAATATTTTTGGATATTTATTTGATTTTAAATTAATATGTATATATTTGTTGTTTTTTTCGCATACTAAGCGCCCCTTTTTACAACTTTAGCTTTTTTACTGCCATAGACAATCATAAGTCTCCATTGATAGCACTAACACGTGAGTTTGGAATTTTGTACCTCCATGAAGAAATGGTACTTTCCCCTTCACACTTTCCAAAGTTTATCAATTTAAATTTTCAGATAAGTAATGAAATGTTAATATATGTTTGCATTTTGTTGTGTACAAAAAATAAACCTGACACTAGTAGAGTTGTTCATTTATAAGCATGTCAATGAAACAGTTAAGAGAAATTAAAAGTATCTTATATGAATTTTTATGTTACTTAGATGTTTCCCTAAAACTAAATTTTTATTCAATAGTAAATAAATAAATAATACTTTATTAACGCCTGTAGAAAAAGAAAAAAACAGTCCATCTGAATTGCTATCAAGATTTAATTAAATATTTTAAGTTGTAAAGGATAAGCACTAATCTGTACATTCCATCTCATATGTTATAATAATATATAGATACAAAATTTAAGAGGAAAACACAATGCTTTCATACTTAGTCATTACTATAGCTCATGCTCTGCTATTACTAGTGGTGTTAATTTTGAAAATTATTCAGAATTGCTTTAGACTTTATATTTTATTTTATCACAAAATGTAATTTTAATTTCATTGATATAACTGTTTAGATGGTATTTTCTCATTATAATAATCATTTGGATTGTTTCCTTACAGGTAATTTGTTGGTAATTTTGATAGTAGCATTTCATAAACGGATGCGCACAGTCACGAACTTCTTTTTGGTAAACCTTGCTGTAGCTGACTTATGTGTTGGATTGTTCTGTGTGTATCAAAACTTGTACAACTACTTAACAACGAGTTGGTCCCTTGGAAATTTTTTGTGTAAAATGTATCATTTTGTACAAAGTCTGAGCTATACTACTTCCATTGGTATTTTGACAGTGATTTGCATAGAGCGATACATAGCCATTGTGCTTCCAATGTGGAAAAAACGCATTATCACTCTACGACGGTTGCGTTTTGTTATCATTATTGTGTGGTTAGTGAGTGCTGTATATTGTTCTCCGCGACTTTTCATGTTTGGAACATCTGTTGTGCCACTTAAGGGTGAATATTTTGTCATCTGTCATATGAAACGAGCCTTGTACAACTCCAAAACGTACGACATTGTGAATTTTGTTGTGTGTTTTCTTCTCCCGTTAATTATAATATCAGTTATGTATTCCATTATATGCGTTCGTCTTTGGAAAAACCAGATGCCGAAACAACCAGATGAGATGCGATTGAGAACATTTAGTAAGGCAATACAAAATAACAGTACGGTTTCCTCAGTAATGGAAAGAAAGGAAGATGCTGACAGTTTAAAGGCTGAAAATTCAACAATAGTTTTACATAAGGAATTACCGAGATCTAGAAACTGGCGAAAAAGAACGAGAACTTTAATTCTCAGAAGAAATTCGCAGCAGAATGCTAACACACCAGTCATTAAAGCTCGACGAAAAGTGATACGGTTACTAGTGGCTGTTGTATTTACGTTTATGCTCTGTAACCTGCCATTTCATGCGAGAAAATTTTGGCAGTACTGGTCACCTAACTATCAAGGTGGTAGTTCTTCATCAGCCATCTTTACCATCGTCACAAATTTGATATTATACCTCAACTCGGGTATAAATCCGATTCTGTACGCCTTTCTCTCCAGAAAGTTTCGGCATTCGATAATGGATCTAGTACATTGTCGTGTGGAGAAAAGATTAACTTTTCGGAGAATAACCCAACGATTCCAATATGATTTCAGTGGACACAACAACACAGCTGTTTGATCCCAAGAAATATGAATGATTATCTTATGTTGCTAATACACGTAAATAAACCATTACTAATACTGGTAAATCTAAAAGTAGAGTCATTAAAAATATATTTAAGCATTTCACTCTTCAAACTTTGACAAAGTTACCAACTATTGAACTGTAAAATGTAATTAATTTGTATGAAAATCTGTACGCGATAAAAAATGTATCTCACCATTTAAGAAACTTTGAAACTAGAAAAATATTAGGTATTTATTATATCATGCTGTTTCTGTGTGTATCATGATATTGAAAATATTCCAAGTAAAATTCTTATGTACGTATAAATTTTCCAAATGTACTCTTCTTGGACTTTTAATTCGACAACGTATTATAAAATAAGAAGTAGGTTATATGATTTTCAGTCAAACACTTTTCTCACAATATATTTCAAAATGTAGATTTCAATTTCAAATTTACTCTGAATTATTAATGGCTTTTTGTTTTGTTTCTTAACCGTAAGTAAAAAAAAAAGAGTTAATTCCTTAAAGTGAGAAGCTTCAACTATAAACTTCAAAACGTACGACATTTTGAATTTTGTTGTGTGTTTTCTACTCCCTTTAATTAGAATATCAGATATGTATTCCATTATATGCGATCGTCTTTGGAAAAACCAGATGTCAAAACAAACATTTATGTTGTCAAAAATGCATTGCTCTGAATAACGAAATAAACGTCTTCCACCTGTAGTAGTTGGAGGTATTTTCCAAACTGATACTGGTGAATGAAGCATATTATATATATTTCAAACATAGTATATTCATGGTTGCTTAATAAACTTTTTTCCAATATATGCTATCAACACTAACGTTATTATGTAAATGTAATGTAAATAATGTAATTTATATACAATATGATGAGCTACAGGAAGTAATTCAATATTCTCCACAGTTTTTAGTTAAAATGTTCAAATTTCTAATTTATAGGAATAAGCCTATTTACCAAAATTATGACATCAGTGGAAAATACAATCCTGAGCTTCTATTTTTCTTTCTTCACTGCCATTTTATCCCACATAAGGGGAAGTTAAGTAAATTCATAATACCGTGTAAAGTAATTTGAAATAAAGCCTAGGTGTA
This sequence comes from Limulus polyphemus, assembly GCF_000517525.1. Lineage (NCBI taxonomy): Eukaryota > Metazoa > Arthropoda > Merostomata > Xiphosura > Limulidae > Limulus > Limulus polyphemus. The sequence goes on from NW_013666488.1 coordinate 146,186, forward strand.
CTATTAGGGAACAAGAAATTTATATGAATACCAGTTTTGAAACGTTCGCGTTTACTTTTAGTCGATCAAAATCTTTACTGTTTAACGTGCGTTTTGCCGAACGTTCTATTAAGATTAATAATGGCAGATTTATAGCCCTAACTATAGCAAACCAATAATATATACTGTCTGTTGGCGCGTCACGTTGGTTATATTTATAGGCGTGTGGAGAGTTTCTCGAAATTTCAGCTCACGCAACAAACAATATAATCGATACACCAGTGTTTACGTACACACATATATTGTTGATTCTTACACTCGAGAATATTCTACACTTTACTGAATAGGCGAGAATTTCACAATACAGATTTAACAGTATAAGTTATGTACATTTCTACATATGAATTTAATTTAAACATCGATATTAAATAGATATATGATACTAAATTCGTCACAAAGGATATAAAAGAAGAGATATTATGATACCATTTGCTGAATGACGTGTACAAATGTTATTCTCCAAGATTCAAACATGTCTGCCATTGATATTATTTGTTGTCAAATGTGCAGAGATAAGTATGGAAGGACCGTGCAAAAACCAATCTAGCAGTTGGTTAGATATTTCGTGGTGATTACTATACACTAGATGGTTAGCTTTCTCACCATCTAATGAATATTCTAATACAACACAGGAAATGTCCAGATAATATTCCAATTTGATGTGTTTTGTGTTGAAAATGTAGAAATTAAAAGATGTGTGCATGTTAGCTTCATAAAAAAACAAAACTCGTCGTACATGTGAAATATGTTCGATTCTCATCAACCAAAATATGGGAAAAGTAAAATGTACATACTAATAATAGCATATGAATGAAAGTCAACCACACTATGTCTGCAGTGTACAGTGTCAACGAGGTATTTTACCAAATATGCAAATATCTTCAAGCTGATTAGAATACGAGAGATATAGTAGTGGTCATGATGCCATTAATAGCATCTATTACTTAATCAACAACTGTTTCGGTGTGAGCTTAGTTATGTTGATTATATTTAAGTGATTATTCACCATAATTAGGTTTCTGATTTTTTATTAACATCGAATTATTATTATTTTTGACATGAAGTTATTTATTATTAATATTACTTAAAGTAGGTGTCAATTTTGTAAATAATATGAATTATTAAATGCACTTCAAATTAACAACTAATTGACGAACAAGGTGTAATTAACATTACTAAAGTTTTTAAAAATTCATTTCTAAACTTATTTAATGTTATCATGTCATACTGGGATGAACTTCCTAAAGTTTGTAAAAAATCCAACTACATTTTGCTTTATTATTATTTTAGTAAAATCTTTCATAAAAAATAGTCATTTTATTGAACTAAGTTCTGGTCTTAATAATTCAAACTAAGGATGATAAATTGTATTCAAAACTCCTAGATGTCTTATAGTATTAAAGTAATTGTGCTTTTTCCAAGAAATTCTTTTTTAAGTACACTAATTTTACTTTACTGCTCTCTGTAGGAAAGTTCCTTAGAATAAATAGTTAAAGTTATCGTTATTCGAATCGAATTTCTTAATTTTAGAGCTCTTAATAAGAAAAATGTAAAATGTTTCATTAGTTCGTGCATTTATAATATCTTGGTTAGTTTTAACCGTAGAGTAGAGAAAGAAAGAGTTTGTATCTTAATGGGTAATAATTATTATCCAAATGATACTAACTGATGCCTAAATTTTATGATAGTTCGTTTGGGAAAAATGTTTAAATTTCAATGCATTTATTTTAACATAAAGATACATTTGTGATTTAATGTGTTTGAAATTATAAATTACAATATTACAATCATACGTCGTACTTAATTAGAATATAGTATCTGATACCCAAACATATTATTTAAATGTAGACTGAAAATCAACAGTGGTTCTGTTTTTCTCAATATTTTTGACAGTCATACTAATTTTTCTTTCAGAACAATAATAGTTCGTTTACCTAATACCAAATAGTACTTAAATACACCCTACATAATAGTAGTAACATTCCTTAATCTGTTTAAAAATATTATAGTTTCTCAGTTGTATAGTTTTCGAAGAATTTACAATAATGTTGTATTTTTTTTCTTTCTGATATGTACATTTTATTTATAAGGCATAATATTTACTATTTAATATTTCATGTGAAATGACAGTCAAAGTAAAGAAAAAAAAGTTGAAAATTTTTATAAATTTTCAATATATATATATATACATATATATTTATTCTACCTACATACCTGGTTCCTCAGCCTGGTTATATAGATAGATTGTTTTCTTCTACTAAACGACCTGAAGACACTGACAAACTTGTTTTTAATCCCTTGATTCTAAAGCATTTACCACTATTCATGTACAAAATGGGTTATTTTTATGGCGAACACTTCTTGAATTTAAATAAGCTAACATAGATATCTGAATTATTCAAGACTAAGAACAGCTACAGATGAAGAAAATAAAATGAATACTTCGCTGTAAAGTAAAACTTCGTGTTCTTTATCTATTTATCAAACCATTAAGAATATAATGCAATTTTTAATTGTTCATTTAATGGTTCATTAGCTCCCACTGTTATGTTGTATGCAAACAAACTATTTTGTTACTTATTTAATATATGAATATGTATAAGTTTAAATATTCTGTTCATATTAAGCATACATTCTTAATACAGAATGTAGGTCAAGGAGACCATTAAGCTCCTCTCTCCCAAGTTGCTAATTGAAATAGATCATTAAATTACGGTGTTACGTGTACCTTCTAGTTGGAAAGATTGCTGTAACATAGAACTTAAAAAGTGACAGTGGTTTTCTCCACTAGCAAGTCAGGTGATGACCGAGGAATATAACATCCCTTGTTCTGTAGTGTGAGTGGTCAACAGTCATGTGGGTGGCGTCTGTTTCCTGAGAAGAATGTCTTCTGAGTCTGGAATAAGATGAGTGAGAGAAACATTTATTTGACTATTGTTGGTACTGATTTGATGTAAAACAAGCACATTCGTGCTAAAATACACTTGCTTTTAAGCTCTAATTGTGTTTGTATATTAGAAATAAAAATTGTTTCACTATGTGGCACGTTGTGTTCTGTCTCTCTCTCTTTTTTTTTTATTTCTTCAAACTCAGCCGAGTTTGAGAGAACTCAGATTTTGCTCCACAAAAGCTTTTCCTGATAAACTTCCATTATGATGTGACTCCTGCCCAACTACCTACAGGTAAATCAGTGAACCTGAAAGTATTGCAGGTATTTATGATGAAAGGAGAAGATATTCTCCTGGGGAAATCAAGTGAGTAAAAATCTTGATCTTGAATAATTGCTCAATGTTTTTAAAATGTGTTTACACTAAACTATAAATATATTACAAATGACTTTCACTTTCCATTTTAGGAACAATTTATTTATATCTACAGTCTTATTTCTATATTCCTCCATAAAAACACCAATCACGTTTTGCTAATAGTCTCTTTTCAAACTGATTTTAAGCCTAACTATTTCACAACAAACGCACTACTTTATGGTAGAATACTAAGTGAAAATTATGTTAACTTTAACATTTCGTATTATTATGTTTCAGACTAGTTTTCGAATTTTGTACTGAGAATTTTAACCGAAAAAGTTGTTCCTGGTAAACTAACCTTGGACAATACATATAAAATTTGAATGGGGAAAGATGACATATTTCGTAGAAGATCACCAGAAAGCGGGCGGAAGTTATATACAGATAAAATATTTGCTGTTGGTGGTAACTCAGCTGTTCTACACATTACCAATGTTTGTAATTAAGCACAAAGCTACACAATGGGCTATCTGTGTTCTGCCCACCACGGGTATTGAAACTCGGTTTCTAGCGTTGTAATTCCGCAGATATACCGCTATGCTACTGGAGGGCTGTTGTTAATGATAATAATAGTGTGTTATGTGAAGGTATTCAAAACATCAGGTTATTCAATGTTTATAATAGTACTGAATGCACGTTTTTTTTAGACAATAAGCTTATTAAAGGTTTAATTTTGCCAAAGTTCCACAGCATACAATTGCCTAACTTTCGATTAGACATTCTCAATCATCAAGTTGTTTGTTTATTTGTGTGTTTCAGAGCAAAGCTACATTGGGCTCTCTGCTGTGTCCACCATGAGGAATCCAGATTCGGATTTTAGCGTTGTAACTCCGTTAATTTACCGCTATCCCACTGGGAGACAAGCTTAAAGTTAAGGCTTCGACTTACGTATTTAACATTTGTAACTTTTTAGCTTTGTAGGACTAGATTACGGATCTTAGTCACAAAGCTTTTTCTAAATATTGGGACTGTGGAATTTTAGTGGCTCAATTCTCGAGATCTCGACCTGGACTCTAATTTATTTTAGTATTTGCGTTCTATTTTGTCTTAATCAAAAGTAATTAAGCTACGTGCATTGTTATCTAGATTAAATGAATAAATAATAATGCAAACACAGGTGTTTGGTAAAATTTTGTTATTAAAACTATTATCTTACCTTATAAATACTTGAACCGGACACATTTTGTATGCGCATCTGACTACACAGTGTCCAGAGTGTAAGCAATTAAACTCGAATATACAAAATTTTCTATGTGTCTTTAATGAAACTTAATAAATAAATTGGATTCGTTTAAATGTTTCATGTAATTTGGTTAAGTATCATCACTGGGAAAGGGGGGAAAATCAGGAAGTATCAGCAACACTTTCTTTTTAGCCGTGGCATAGCGGCTTTTAGAACGGCTCTGAGTTTCTTTTTTTTTATCAAGCACAAACTTTTAGCTCATAGCTCCGTCATTTTTTGACCGTTTTGAGATCTAATTACAGTTTTGGGCTTAGGAGGTAAAACCTTTTCGATTGATGTATTTGACCACGTCCGAGGTCTCATAGAATAATTTACTCTAACCCTACCAAAAAATATTTCAATTTGAGAGGAGGCTGGTAGAGATTCTGATGAGTAATAAAATCGAATCAGGGGGTATTGCTGGTGCGCAAAAATATAGCTAATAAAAACTGTCTTCCCTCTAATCCAATAATTCAAATTAGGGACGACTAACATAGATAGCATAGAGCGAAACTTCCACAAATGAATGAGTAAGTCACCAAGTTTTAGACCTGCCTCTTTTTTTCTGGGCTTGAAACCCTGTGAAAATGTTTCCTTTGTTTTACTTTGGTTTAGTAAAAAAACACAAAAATAATGGCTACAATAATGCAGCAAAGAATTTGAGATATGTTATTCGCACAATTAATTTGAGAATACATCTTATGCTTGGAGATTCTAGTACTGCCAATTTTATCCCAGACCTGCCAAAAATGTTAACTGGATACATAATGGAATAGTTAGTGTGTCTGTACTATGGATGGTTTGCAGCATGGGAACACTGTGAATGGGTGACAGGGTGGCCACATTGTGGTTAACTCACAGGTCGGGCATTATGTGCCATACTGTGAGTTACTTACACTGTAGGATATACTGTTAATGCTTAGTTCCTAATTATTGTGTGTTTCACACTATGTTTCATAGTGTGTTTTTATGTAAACATGGAAGGGAAGTTCCGTAACTGGAGATAGATAATTAGAGATACAATAAAGGGCATATAGACACATGCTCCGAACGACCCAACCTTATAAGTTAAATTTATACTGAAAACTGACATATTAAACATGAAAATGGTAAAAAGACTACAAAACATAATACCAGGAGAACTAAATATACTTAAAGCTATATAAGATAAGCCCGCTAAACAAGAAATTCGTTTAAGGTATATATTTGAAGAGTAATAGTAAAAACGCTTAGTAATTAAGACTAAAAAAGACTCACAGTAGTAACTGCTGCCAAAGATACTTCCACCAAATACTGAATGAGGGAGATGAATACTTATGCAATCAGAAAATTTTCATTTATATATATTTTCTTTGCAGGCTTTGCTAACATTCAACTTCCTTCAGACATAACAGTTGGATCATTAGAGTTTTGAATAAAAACAACTTCATTAAAATAATTGTTTACATTATTTGTATTTCTTTAAAATGTGACATTATTGTTAGGGGGTGAATAGTTTTACAAGGCACTGTATATCAGTAGAACTGCATCAATCTGATTAGTAGTGATGAAAGGGACAAGGTATTTGTATTTGAAAAGTGAGCTAGACCGTTTTTTGTAGACAGATATTAAAAATTTTGATATGTATGATCTTGTAACTGAATTTATTAACACTAATCAGAAACATCTAACATCGTCACTATTTAAGTACATAGAAATATAATTTCGTGTAATCATATAATGAAATCATGAATATCACACATTTCACATCTTGATTATTTACTGACTTTTACACAAAAACTTTAGTTAAAGCATGGTGAATGTTAAATTTATGTAGAAAATATTAAGTATAATGTAAATATGTAGATAGAGGCAATGCATTATAATAGACTTGGCCAACACAGAACTGACCTTTGTTCACTAGTCACATGTATGTCAACAACCCATTCTATTGCCATACAGCAGTTCATCTGACATAATGCAACAATGATTTTAGTTTGTACCGTAGCATTGTTTCATATTCGTTAATTGTAATTTCTGAATCTATGGAAATTATAGCATCAGATAATTAAACTGAATTTCTGATCGATTATTGACTGACTATCGTTAACAAACTATATAAAATCTTACATATTGAATTGGAATGAACATAATCTGTATGAAAGCTAATCCAATAATATTATAAACTATTATGCTTAATTGAAGTTTTGTGAAGTGTGTATGATAGCATATTGGGCTATGACGAAACATTAGTTTTATATAAGAACACTGAATTGTGTAATTCATGTTACTGAAACCTTGTTTCAAAATCTTAGAAATAATCACTTGATTACAATTATATGTATTTGGAAAACTAATGAGTTCAAATGAAGTTTTGAAAGATGCTGAAATACAAATTGTAGTTTGTAGAAAGGAAAGCGTTATTGGTTTAGTTAAATACAAGGTCATCAATAATACGTGACCATGTGACGACCTTTGGTCATCCTAACAAACAGCTGACTTGATCTCAGTACCTACCCCATTTGTAGGTGTGACCTTCATTTCCTAACAAATGGTGGTCTTTACATCCAACAGAGGTTTATCTTAAAGTTTTATGTATAGAACATCAAGTGAATGGCAAGTGTTGCTATTTTTAAATAATACTAAAGTTAAGCAGTAAGTCGTTCATTCGTTATATTAAGCTGTAGCAAAATGAAATCATACATGGAGGGTTAAATAAGCATCCTTTCCAGGACGATAAAAATATGTAATCTAAAAGATTGGTTATAATAACTGCCTCATTCAAATAATAGATAATAAAAACTGATATATGTTATAATAGTTGTATCGTTGACTTGTGAAAGTGAAACAGTGGGTGTGTTAAAAACCTATGGAACATTGCCTGCCTAAAGTAACACTATCCTTAACAATGATAACATCTTAGAAACACTGTAAAAAGTATGTAGTTGAAATGACATATTTTGTCCAGAACAATAAAAATCACAGATATTTGTATAGCATAAAGATAATCTAGTGAAAGTGCATGATATTTAAATAAGCATCCTTTTCAGGATAGTAATTGCAAAAAGAATGCTTAAATACAGAAACGAAATCTATAATCAGTATGTTAAAATAAAATATGTTGTCTTGTTCAATATCAATGAAAACATTAGGTATGATAAAACTTTTCAGTAGTAAGTTAAATATGTAGTAACACTACCATCCTATAGAAACACAAGTAAATGAAAATAAGATGAGTCAAGCTGAAACCTACATCTTGTCCTATGGAAGTATAGAAACACCTTTATGAAATGTACGCAAGTAAATGTAAGTTGAAATCTGTATGCAATCCTGTTAAACACTATTCACCTTTTTAAGATTATCCACCTCCAGAACTTTAGTAACACAATCTACCTATGGAAACACTGTTTGTCTTTGTAAAACGTATTTAAGTTAAAACTATAAAGTACTATGTGTAAAATGAAATATTTTGTCAAGAACAATAAAAATCATAGTTATATGGATAACATAAAGCCAAGCTGATGAACAGTAAGTTTGTCGTTAAAATAATGGTTTTACTTGTAACATTATTAAATCTAGACGTTGATAATGTAATCACACATTAAGACATTCTATAAAGAGATCATCATGACATCATACCAATGCCCCATCTTGTTCCCCTTTGTGGGACTAGCAACACATTGCCTGGAGAACTTCCATTGTCATGTTTGCCTCTCATGGAAGGAAATCACCTGATTATTAATTGTTTTATACATTTAATACATTAAGCCTCATTAGCAAGGAATGATGGTGGAGAACCACTTCAAAGATCGGCGGTACCCTTCTGTCTTCTTCGGGTATCTCACCTTGGCAGTGGATATCTTTATGTGATTGCATACTGGTTTATGCTTGTGGCAGTTGGTTGGCAGATGGAACATATTTCTCCTTAGCTTGGGGATCCAAGTCTTTCCCTAGTGTCTCAAGCTTAGCACCGACGACTACAAGCTGCTTAATAAGGGCTTTGTACATCATAGAGTTTTTTTCCCAACTCCACAAATTGAACTTCATAATCAAATAACCCTCTTACTAAGGGTAGGTGAAAGGGCGCATGTTACAACTTTTTACAGAGTTACATTCAAACTTTACTTTAGTTACTTTGTTATCGATGTATATGAATAAACTTGGCATCAAACGTATTTAATAAATTAAAAAAGTAAATGTATATAATATTATACAAGTTCCAATTTCTAACTTTTGTATGGAAATATCTAAATAAATCAGCTATGTTCCTTTTTATGAAAATCAATACAGTTGTTTTCTAGGTCTTGCCCATGCTCTAATTTATTTACCACCCCTCTCTGAAATACGGAGTTAAATGTAAATTACTAATTATAATATAGATATTACTGAGGCAAATTCTAATTTATAGCTTATTCATTCTTATTTATTTAAGGAGTAATAATCTAGAAAATCAGACCCATTATCTACACTCATCTGTCAAATCTGTTTTCATAAATTACCAATAATATATAAGGTTTGATTACATAAGATAATAATAATTCGCCAAGATTTAAGATCGAGAGTAGTTCGTGCGTGAGATACGTGTTTGCCGAATGATTTACAGCATTTATAGCGGGATTATAGTTAGACACGGTTCAAAGGGCAGTAAAAACATATAGACTGTTACCAACCTTAAGCTATTTAGGATAAACAATTGTTAAGTTTTTTTTTTTACAATTTGAAAGAAAAAAAAAGCAATTTAAGTTTATTTAAGTGAAATTCGACCGAGGCTGAGAACGTATAGAGCTAGGGTAGAAGAAATAAGAAATAAAATATAAAGGTTTACTAAAAAGAAATGTTTAATTTTTATTTAGGAGTTCTTAGAGGTTTTGCAAATGAAATTTGAAAATTTTCACATGAAGAAAAGCATTTTCTATATTAACATAAAAATCATTTTGCGCTCGAGTCAGTCAACATTCTGATTTCATATATTCACGGACAAATCTTTAGTAAAAATATTTGCTTAAAAATCAGATTTTTTTGTGTACAAAATACTTGTAACGTTTAATGAAAGCTTGACAAATTTCGTGAATATACACATGCCGTATCAAAAGCTATAACATGGAAACTCTGATGGTTACTTTGTGCTTAAAAGATCGGTGGAATTCAAGAAAGAGATAGCTTGTATTTGTTGTTGTTGTTTCGGTGGTAAGCTTTTAGGTTCCAAGACAAAAACCAGTGCTGCTCAGGAATGAATTTGTTTTTTGCCATGCTTGTGCCTAAAGAGATATGGTCCGAAGATTTCGCGTAACTTGATGCTTGTTTCATTCACACAAAGACTATAAAAGAAGAAACAGGAAAAGTGAAACAAGCCGCTTACTCTTCCTGCTTCCTGATGAATGTATGGTCTCTTTTTTTTCTGCACATAAATTCCAATTTCAATTAATAGTAGTAAAAAGAATAGAAACAAATGTTCAAATAAAGGGATGAAGTGAAAGTAAAATAAAAGTAAGAAACGAAACAGAAGGAACCAATGATCGAAAAAAGCAAGATCCAGTATCAGAGAATTTATGGGGAAAACGGGAGTACCTCGAGGAAATATACACTTTCATTGTTCTAGCGTCGAATATGCCTACTTGAACAGTGCCTGGACTTGAGCCTAGAAAAGAAAAAATGTTAGGGTCACACATAGATATTTATTATTTTATCAATTGGGCCTATTATATACTATTGATTAGATTGTATGGTGATGAGTATTTTTACCAGGGTGAAAGGGTAGAGGTTAATGGTAAAAACTGTTCATTACAGTTTAACGGTTTTTGTACCAATTGCTCTATTTTGTTATATCTATAATTTGTTCTATATGGGTTTTGGTGGTTAGGGCACTCGACTCGCAATCTCACGGTCGCGGATTCGAATCTCCGTTCCACCAAACATGCTCGCCCTTTCAGCTGTGGGGGCGTTATAATGTGA
>NW_013666488.1:156987-162896 GCF_000517525.1 Limulus polyphemus
AGAAGCCCAAGAGTTGGCGGTAGGTGGTGATGACTAGCTCCTTTCCCTCTAGCCTTACAATGCTAAATTAGGGACGGCTAGCGCAGATAGCCCTCGTGTAGCTTTGCGCGAAATTTCAAAAAACAAACAAACTATCTGGTTCAGTCATGATCAGGTTATTATGCCGCCATACTCTATCCATTTGATAACGAGGAACTTACGGCTTATAAAATAAGAAATCGGAGACATCTTGGCTGGATAATGAACAAAACTTTATTATAAATGTACGACCTGTACATATATAGATACGTCTCTCTGAAAAACTATTTGTACCCGAAGATGACATAATCTTGTCGAAACGCCGTACATTTATAATAAAATTTTCTTCTTTACTAAGTCACCCATCTCCAAACTTTCATCATAGTCTATCAGTGGTATGATATAAGTTTTATAAATAGTAATAATGGACTGACTGTTGCATCCACGAGGTTCGTGAATGAAAGTTTTAAGGTAACCTGCAAAACAGATCTGCTTTCACTTTATTGGTGGCGGCTATATTATTGTTGAACTGTATTTTATTGTGTGGTTGAGAAGACTTAGATCTACAAACAGATTTGAATTTACGCAGGAAAAGTGCAATACTAGGTTTGACATTGTCAATTATGGAACAGAAGTTTTTCCAAGTTCACTTCCTGTTGTTATTTGATTAGCTGTTTGATTAAGTTGTTCTTTCTGTTTTTCAGTTGTTTCAGAGCAGGATTGCGGATTCTAATAATTAGTGACGTAAATGACGTCTATTTATGATGAGCCTATGGATTTGTGGAGTTAAATAGCAAAGGTTAGGATTGAAAACTACAAGTCAATTCAACTTGCGACAGGTTAGAAGTTCAACCAGCAATGAAAGTTTGAGATCTAACGATCAATCTTTCTGCGTCCTGACCACTTCTACCAAAAAAAAAGCCAGTTAAATGTAGAACACATGACTATGCCTCTTATAGCGACTGAAGTCGCTGCTATAGTGAAAGAGGATTTAATTCCAAGCACTAATGAATATTCCATTAACACAGCTTCATATGGAACAATGTACATACGTCTACATTGGCCAGACAACTGGCTGCGTGTTGCAGTCAGTGAGCTTAGCCAGACAACTGACTGCGTGTGTAGTCATTACTCAGTGAGTTCAACCAAGTCATTCACAAGTGAGTTATTCTACCACGGTCTGGTTGTCATAGAGACAATGGAGAAGGGAAGTATAACTGCAGATCGATAAATTAAACCAGGTAATTTACAAGTAGTGAACATAACCTAGAAGATTTCTTTGTTCTCAACTTTGACAAGAGTTCTGATACAAGTTAAGCATAATAAATAAGTAATTGAATTTATGTTCAATTTCACAAATAAATCCAGAATTTCATATGTGAAGTCCACAGAAAAATGATTTTATAATACTACAACCGAAGACGATAAACAAAAAGTTAGTGAATTACGACTACCTTGTTCAGAAATAATATTGAAATGAAACACTTAGTTATATATCTAATGAAGTTCGTAAATTCAACAGTCACAAATCCGTTGTTCAAGCCCTTACTTTTATGTCCCTTGAGCTACCTAAAGAAAAATGGCAGCCGGCACAACTTCAGGTATTCGACTTTGCGAATTAAAACAAATTGTTCAGCCTGCTTTTGGAAAACTGACAAAATGTCGTCCCGATGCCGGTAAAAATGGCTTCAGTACGCAGTGGAGTGATCACCTACAATATCGAAATATTAGCAGTTGACAATATCCTAAAAATATGTATAAACTAAGCCGAAGTTAACTAGTTAATTTATTTTAATTATTCTGCATGTACATTGAACCTTCTTTTGAGTGTAATACATGTAAAATAAGGATTGAATACATGAATAGTAAAATTAACAGTATAAAATTCACCGTTGAACATCAAAAAGATCATAAATCCTCTTTATTGGATACATTGATTCATAACAGTGATGTTCATTTCCAATATGAAGCATACCATACAAAAAAGTTTAGTGATTTGTATTTCAACATTGCAAGCTATGTACCAAACGTCTTTAAAGAAAAATTAGTTAAGATTTTGTTTCCTAATACATACAAATTATCGAGTGTTTATGAGGAATTTATAAGCAATTTAATAATTTCAAAGGATTCTTATACAAAAAGGTTTTTCCTAATTATGTTATTGACAGAATACTTCGTAGTTACTGGAATAAGTGGAGTTTTAAGAAACCTATTATATATGACGTTCTCAAATATCCTATAGTTATAACTTGATCATACATGGATAAATATTTTTTAAATAAAAAAATAGTTGAGAAATGCATCTTTAGGGTATATACTCAAATATAGTTGTATGTTTAAACCTAATTGTCGTCTACATTATATATATTTTTTTAGATTTTTTAGATCGTATGCCTGCATTAAAGTTATCAAATGGACTTTATAAATTTATTTTTCCTTGCAGTCAGCATGATTACATCGAGTCCACTAAAAGGAATGTTAAATCGTGTGAAAGAACATGCAAATTTAAGATCTAAGACTAAATCGAGTGTACTAAAACACATCCCAGATGAGTGTGACGTAGTTGTCCATTTAAATCATTTGAAGATCTTATCATAGTCCTATGGTGAACCCAGCTTCTTTACAAAACAGAGCTTGCTGGTAAACATACTGAGGCCTGAAATTAATCAAGACAGCTCCGAGTATAATTTATTCTTTGTTTTAAAAATCTTCATGGACAGAAATATGCATAATTAGCACAAACTACTATAACCATATATCCAGATTAAACTCGTGTTGTCAACTGCAAAATGTATGCATACACAAACAATTCAATGTAGTAAGCACACAAGGGACAGAGGGAAAATTACTTTTGCGATATTTATTTCAGTACTTTCTCCAACTAAGGGTCATGAAAAATTACTACATCAGAATTTCGTGAAAAATCTAGAGAAACCATAAGCACTTCGTGTGATTTATACAGTCCATGTTAATTTCTCATGCTATGTTAGAGTACAACTTTTTTACTGCACTTCAGCAAGATTGGTGTATAATAACCCGACAACCAGCTACAACCTTGCATAGCTACATAATACGAAGGCACATCAATACACTGCTTGGAAAGCAATGACTGGAAATTCCTTTGGGCTTATTTGTCAGAAACTCTGATAATCGTTAACAGTTGAAATGTAACTGTAAATTTTCCGAGGAATGTAATTTGAGAATGTCAACTCTGTGTGACTGCTATAACTCATAATCCACTTCAATGAATTGTTTATGGACCAGTAGAGCCAGAACCGGATTAAAATTTTTGTTCTGATGCTGTTTTACCATAATATCTCTTTTAGGGCATAATGGCCTTATCCCTTTGCAGATTGTAGCCATTCCACTTGCATATGCATTGGGTGTGGAGCTGTACTCCTCATTCATACATAAGGAGATTTGGAGAATAACGAGTCGACCGCTATTCAGTTTCCAGATATGCTATCATGACATAAGATATGTGCTCATCCAATTTAGTTCAGTCAGGGTTAACAAAATTTGCAAGCACATGCTTTATTGTTTCCACTATATATTCAGTCAAATCATCAGACTCGGGATGATATGGTGAAGTATATGTCTTACGACACCTAACAATTGACTTAACTCATCAAAGAATTGGCTCTTAAAGTTACCATACTGTGTTGATCCCTCCAGGCACAGTAAAGTGTGAGATACAAAATTCCTTAATGAAGTTAACTCTGGTGGGCACCACAGGCTAAATAATAATGTGGATGTCATGATTTCAAAATCATGCAGTCCTTCTGGAATGGTGAAAAGTTCTTAGATCTATTTTTATCACTCAGCTCGTCAGGTATAGTGTAATAAATCATTGAGTACTTTTCAATACATCTAGATATACATCTTTTCCTGGTAAACAAAAAGTCATTAATGTGCATTATCACATTCACCCATCTGAAGTAACACAGTACCTTGTCATTCTTTTCTTCCTTTTGATAATCACCATTGGAGACAACTATGCTCTCTCTCTGATGTTTCTTTGTTATTGGTCCCTCAACATCCTCTTAATTTCAGCACTGTTAATATCTTGTCCTTGGTTCTCTCAGCAATTTTGTACAGTAGTTATTGTACAAAACGTGCATCACCTGTGTCCATGTAAAGACGTGACTGCTGTCTGACCCAATTTACCATTTAGTTCCAAGAACATATTTGCAAACACTCTGAGCAATTCATTGAGTTTACATATTTGTGTTGATTTCAGATTGTTTGCATAATCATCAACTAGAGACTTTAGACGCTCTTGAAATTGTGTGTTTATTCTCAGATACAATACAGTGATTGCATCACTGGCTACTTGGATAGTTTGTGTCACTTCTGCATTTGTTACCATACCAATGTCCGTTCCAGTAAGAAGCTGAACACCCAAGCGTTAGTCTTGTTGATTATCTTATTCTCGACAGAGTTGAATCTGCAGTTGAATCTGTGTCCTGGTAATGGAGTTTTTATTTGTCCAAATACTCTAAATTAAGGAATATGGTTACATCAAGACTAACCATCAAATGTTGCACCAGTTGTCTTTGAGTCCATCCATTCCAAACGACAACTTGCTTGAAATGTTCCAAAACCTCTCTTATCATTTTATTGACTACTGGCAAGTTTATCTGTTTTATCTCACATATATAATATATAGTGGTGCTAACAGAAACCTGCTACCGATTCTCCACTGCCAAACAGCTCAGTGGTTTTTACATTTGGTGAATTCACTCTTATTCTTCTTGAATAATAGAGATGAACACATCTTCATGCTAAATCACCTTATTCTGTCGAGTTCCTTGGCACTATATAAGGTCCAAGAGTGTCACATTCTTGCAAAAGGCCAGAGACATATACATCCTTCTGAATGCAGCTATTATGGGTTTAGCCCTAAATGGGATAACCAGATGCACTGTATTGTACACCATGGTCGTCAAGATGATGATGTGATATATGGCATCACACTTTGTTATGATATTCCATGGTATTCTCCACAACCAGACGATGGTTTGGAGTATTGTAATTTTTCCTCACTGACATTGAATACTCCTAACTGACTAATACTACAGCTGGATTACAGCAAGGTGTGATCTGCTCTACCTGAAGGCTTCACAATGAAACATGCTGACCTTTGTCCAGTGCATGCACCACACAACTCTCCTTGGCAACAGTTGATGAAAACCAGTGCCTTGCTATAGCTGGGTGTATTAGTGAGTGCCTAGATATCCCACAGGGATCACCCATTGAGTCCCGAAATGTTGAGGTTACTTAGTATCACTGTAAATCTTTTCTATTGCCATGTACTCCAGAAACAGGAAATAATAATTAATGGATGTGTATAGGGCATTAGAGAAAACCCAGAAAAGCACCCATAAACCTCATTGTCCTAAATATACGTTGAAAATATCGACATAGTTCTCATCATTTCCTGCAAAAGTTCTGAATCTAGGAGAGGTTTTCTCTCAGTACCTTTCATATTCTCTAAACTATTTCTTACTTTATCCTTTATTTCCTCCTCTCCACCAATTGGATAGTACATGATATCAGAAATAATTTTGTTATGATCACGAATTACAAAACACACTCTACCAGATAATAAAAAAAGGATTATGATCAAACTAAACTATGCCATAATAAATTCATTGGTCACTGAACCAAAATGTTACACTTTAATTAGTCTATAGTATTCAGGTCAACTGGTATCTAACAGATAAGTAAAAAGTACTCACAAAATGCAAGTTCAGGAAATATATTGCAGATAACAATTTTGAACACATACACTGAGTGATCACAAGTAAATAGACACCTAATTATTTTTCATCATTTAACTGATTTATGCTAACTAATTTGTGTTCACAGAGCGCTATATAAATGAAAAT
>NW_013666488.1:162963-172381 GCF_000517525.1 Limulus polyphemus
CGGCAAGGAAACAACTGAGCAGCGTCCGGGTCGTCCTGGTCCATCAGAGAGGACAAAAAGGCTGTCAAGAGGAGCATCGAAATGGATCCCAGATTAACGACTGCAGAAGTGGCCAAAATTGGTGGGCTGAGCCCGAAATCTGTTCAACGGATTCTCCACAGATTGGGTTATCGTTGCAGAGCAACAAGACGGAATCCCTTATTAAGACCTGCCAATATAGTCAGACGAAAGAAGTGGGCAAGTGATATGATGACCAAGCCTCTAGACTTTTGGAAGACCGCATTGTTCTCAGACGAATCAAGATTCGCTCAATTTTCGGACAGTGGAAGGATATGGGTCTGGAGAATGCCTCACCAAGAGTTTTGGCTCAATTGATGGTTTAGGGAGCTGTTTGGGTTGGTGGGAGATCGAGTTTAGTGGAGTGCGTTGGCAACATAAATTTTGTGAAAAATATTGGAGGAAGGACTCTTGCCACTTTATTCCTCGGGGACAAGAACGCAACGTTGTTCCAGGAAGATGGAACACCGTGTCACACTGCTAGAAACACCCAAAAGTGGCAGGAAGAAAATGGTATCCAGAAGTTGCACTGTCCGAGTCAATCTCCTGACATGAACTCCATCGAAAACCTTTGGGCTATACTCGACCGGCAAGTCAAGAAACAACCAAAAAAAAACAACTTCGAAGAGCAATCTACTCCAAGTTTTGAAGCAAGAGTGGGCGAAAATCACACAATCTAAAATTGAAGAGATGCCCCAAAGGACCAACGAACTCCACGAGGAGAATTAAGATCTTCTAGATATTAATTAAATTATAAATATATCAATTCATGTGAATATGACTGAAAAATTTCATTTTTTTTTCTGAAAAGGTGGTTTCTGTTTACTTGTGACCACGCTGTGTACAGCAAAAGAAAACAGAAACAGAAGTGAACAAACAAGCAAAATATTTTTACACAAATTGTGTAAGTTTTCACATTACTGGCTGACTAGTTTACTTCAATCTGATTTCTTAGGCTGAAGATAGAGCAATTTTTCACGAGACAAAGGATCAAGAAACTCCTAGTATATCACTACAATTTCAAACCCCATTATATCAGTGGTGTACCAACATTCCTTATGTTCAACCTCAAGCCAAGCTGGTTGTATAGGTTTTTGGGTTGCCTACTCGTTTCAAGAACAAAAACTGAAACATCTAACCTCCATCTGAATCAAAGAATGTTTATGGCCTTACGTCATCCTTTTGAAGGTACGTCATAGTGAATGCTCAACACCTGCACGAACATTTTGGAATATTATGTGAGTATAGTTGAATTAAGATATATATTATAAATTAGTTAGAGAAGTGTTTCTAAAAGTAATGTTAAAGTTGTGGGAATTCACTTTCATAAAAACAGAAATGAGAGTTATAACACTCTCTTTGAAAGGATAAATGCTTTGAATTCAGTAATATATTTTGTTTTCTACTATACTTTGCAAATTCTTCATTTTAAGGAAACGACATGCAACATGACCAATCGAAATATTACAACGTTTTTATGATATTGTGATGTTCATAAACATACTTACCATGTTACACATTGAACAAAACACTGTGGAGGTTTAAGTGTGCTGGATGTTAAAACATAAACGTGGCTTTTAACTTAAGTCATAACAAGCTTTTGGAAATGTTAAATTCGTGAAATTTCATGATTTATTATATACAAATATTCCTAGAGTTCTAAGACTTAAAGTTATTGTAGAAGAATGTGAAAATTTCAATCCTGACATTCATGGGGGAAAATGCTATAGTACTTAAGAATCTAAGTCACGTTATCCCTGAATCATGGACAGCTTGCGTTGAAACTAAGGTTTCCCAGGGACCACCATTACAGTTATATATATACATCATGAAATTAGAATCACAAAATAGTTGTGTGCTAGTGCCTTAATGGATAAATATTCAAATCGAAATACCTTGCAATATTGTTTGGAGAAATACTTTTCATAACTTTAAACGGAATGACAAGGCAGATGTGTTTACTAATGGTAAAAGTATTCAAACTATTATTCTCGTCTATATTTTGTGCATTATTATTATTTTCACACCTTCTTCTCCAGTGAATTCTCCGACCGTCGTTAGGTGTTATATCAGAAATTTTGTATGCATCACAACTACAAAGATTTCTGTGGAATTATCAGGATTCGAACCCCCACACCTGTGATCCTAAATAGAGGTACTCTAACCACTTAGCGGTCAGGAGAACACAATATATTTTTAGATGTTCTGGAAGTACCACTACTTTTTATCTCTAGTACTTTTTGTCCCATGTGGAAATATGTGAAGTTTACAGCCAACAACACATCCAGCTACGAATTGTTATATTTAGAACTATATCTGAGAACTAACTTAAAAAAATTCTGAATGTCTGCTCATCAATACTAAGGTCAACAAAGACCATATGAAATAGTATAAAATATCCAAGAATGTATATCACATGCTTCTATGTTTTCTCGTTTACTTTTTTTTTATGAAAACACGTAAAATCAGTATATACAAATTAAATCAGCTAGTATCATTAATAATACATATTGAAATAACATACTGAAAGCAACTAAAGGAGAAAACATAGAAAACTACCTTAGGGCAATCATAAGCAATAACTTATTTAAGTTTCAGTAGATGAAAAAATGTTCAACATATAAAGTTCAGCAAACTATATCTAAACTCTTACGAAAAGTTGAAAAAAGTGACTGGTATTAGAACATAGACTGATGTATACTTTATATCTGAGAACTGACAAATTTAAGGTGTGATAACTTCCATGATTAACAGAATATAGGGTTGAGCTAGTATCAAAACCTCCAAGACTCTTGCAAACTACAGTCGATATAAAGTAGTTTGGTACGTATCACAATAACATTTTGACATTGTTTATGGTTTCTTAGGTATAGTGACGCTATTGCAAAATTGATCGCTTTTGGGAAGGGTATGTAACAGCCCTTTCTAAGGCAAAAAATGCATATACTAAGATCACAAATATGTGTTCAGAACGGGGAGTTATAATTCCAAAATAAATATATACCTTGTTCATAATGACACTGGAAAGCAAAATAATATGGATCATCTTTGGCCACTATGAAAAGTTCTGCAATAAGTTGTACCACAGTGAGTAAGAGAAACGTGGCATCTTGTAACAGGCCAGAATTTATAAACCCAAATATCAGCGTCAAAAGCCACCATATGTTCAAGGCAAAAGAATCTCTATCTGTAAAATGACCCATTACCTATGCACAAGTTTGCTTCCATGACGTTTTTCAGCCATCACTTACCTGAAGCTGCTGGAGAATGAAATATATATTCATGCTCCTTCATACGAGAACATACAAGTCAAGTTGTAAGACACAATACTTATGATTTGTGTACAATTAGAGCGTTGAAATGTGCGCTGAGAAACTGTCATATTCTCATCTTTAAATAGCGTGTGCATTAATGAAAGCCACTAAAGAGGACAGCCTTACGACTGAGCCTCTTGCAATGGAAATTATGTTATGGAGCTATTGTTAAGAAGCATCATCAGATAGAGCCTGACTGGAGTGGTTCAAGGTATGATTTATGCTGACTAATTACCCACTACAGCCAAGAATCTGATTGTAAAGGAACCTAGAACTGCCACTTACTATCTTCTCCCTAAAGTCTACAAAGATGAACATCCTGGCCGACTCATCGTATCTGCATGCAGATGCCATACAGAGCAAACTTCTAGTTACCTTGATGAAGTTTTTATCACCATTTGTCATAAAATTACAGACACACGTAAAGGACACCACTCATTACTTTAATCAAGAACACACATTTAACTGGTAATTAACACTACATCTTTACCATAGATATAAAATCATTGTACATATCTATTCTACACAATGAGGGTTTAATTGCATTACAAAAATTCGTATTGGACCTTCTAACACACACATACTTCTACGTTTAGCTGAACTTTTACTTACACTTAACACCTTTACTTTTAATGGTAACTACTACAAATGGATCTGTGGAGTCGCTATGGGAACTAAAATGGGCTCCACCTTTGCCAACCTTTTTGTTGGATACAACGAAAATATTGTATTTAATCAATACAATAGATAAGTACCCGTGATGTACATTGACGACATACTAGGGATTGCATCCATGCCTAAATCTGATTTGGAAACTTTTCTACACTTTGTTTCCTCTTTCCATCCCTCTTTAGAATTTACTTGGGAAATGTCCGACACAACACTCCCCTTTCTCGACATTAGCATATACATACAAGACAACCATCTTACCACTAGTGTACATTACAAAGAAACAGATTCACACACGTACCTACACTCTGAATCTTCCCACCAACACAGTAACAAAAAGTCAATACCTTACTCACAATATCTACGACTACACAAACTATGTAATGATGATAACGATTATAAATCAAAATCCAAAGACATGAAACCTTTTTTATCTAAACGATACTACCCTGATTCTTTCATCCACGATGAAGTCACCAAAGCTAGCTCATAAACTCAAGAGCAAACACTCAACCCTACCAAGGAAGAACATACCGATCGTATTCCACTTGTGCTAACATACCACCAGACCACAAGAAGATCAAAGATATTAAACTAAACAATTACACTATACTTACTGAAGATCCTACCATTAAATCTCTTTTCAAGGACTCACCCATTATTTCTTACAGACATGACAAAAACCTAAAAGAATTCTTGGTACACAGTAACGTTAAACAAAAAAGAAATGATACTCCAAGTACACACACACATGTAAACGAAACAGGTTTGTCACCTGCCCACATATACATAGTACTGCATACATACGAGGAAAGAACACAACTTTTGACATAAGACAGTTCTTTATAAATACCACTGAATCTATCATTTACTGTATAATTTGCAATAGACGCAATAGTTTGTACATTGTACAAACAGGCCACCGACTCGGTGATCGAGCACGAGGATAACTAAACCATATTAATGTGGAGAACCAAGATACACCTATAGGCAAACATTTCACCATCAACAACCAAGACTTTTCGATTCTGGGACATATTAGTGCTTCAACAAACATTCACAAAAGAGAACGACTGGAAAGGAGATTATTCTACAATCTGGGAACCATACAACCATCTGGTTTAGATGAACGCTTTTTTTCCCGCAGATTTCTAATTTTCCAATTTTTTCTTTAAATTTTAATTGCCATCTACTTATCTTTTCATGACAGATGTAATTTTGCTTCGAATTTTTACGCTCAACATTCCAAATACTACGCACCCAAGTTTTTTAATTCTGCGCATGCGCCTTTGTTGTAAACAGTATGATCTGACGAAGAGCGCTGGCTCTATACGTCATCCTTCTTTAAATAAAAATATATAAAAACTTGGCGATTATTTATTCAAACTATTATTTATTTTTGATATTTTCGTCGCCTATGCGGTTTTAACTATATTTGTACTCATTGATTTGAAACTACAAACTCTAGAACAAATACACCTTTGGATAGAACTGTTTCCCGATAATGAAAGTTTGTTGTATATATATCCAAGGAAAATAAAAGCTGATATTTCACTGAATATATATTCATTGATTAACATGACTATGGTCGTGATAGAACTAAAATAATTTTGTCTGAAGCACTGGCCTTATGTGATTAAAGAACTTACATTTACATGTTTAGCCACTGGAAATATAGTCGTGTTTTGTTTAAGCCACCATTTTCGAGTGATTATTTCTAGGATACAGATGCCGCCAGTGTTAAGGGGTAGTAGTAGGCATCTATAAGTCTTGCAAGACTATAGATTAAGCATAAAAATCTAATTCTTTAGGCATTTTCTTGTATGGTTGTATAGTCCTATTTGGGACAAGCACACTCTGTTGCAGTTTGAGCAGACAAAGGTTGTTGTTTAGCATGAAGACAGTTGTGCTGAATTAGTTCTGATGATCCTCTTTTATTCTGCTTTCTGAGCTATTTTCTTTTTAATTTTTCTCATGCCTTCCTTCACACAGTTTTTTTAGAAGGAGTAACCCGCTACGTTTATTATATACCTAGAGAAATGAAAACATCCACTATCCCTAATTATGGAGTGCATTGAGAATACTAAGATATTCACGACAGTGAACACGAGAGGTAAAGAGAAAACCGACATCCTGGTAGGCCTGTTGAATATTTCATTTTACAATTTGGAATTTAATGAACATTCCCGTGTTAATCAACTTCCAGCATCAACTCTCTTCTGTTTATATCATAGCAGTAAACATTATCATTTTAGTGGAAAAAATAGATGTTGTATTTA
Source organism: Limulus polyphemus (assembly GCF_000517525.1). Lineage (NCBI taxonomy): Eukaryota > Metazoa > Arthropoda > Merostomata > Xiphosura > Limulidae > Limulus > Limulus polyphemus. The sequence goes on from NW_013666488.1 coordinate 169,283, forward strand.
ACTGGAAGTACAGTATTGTATGAATAAACAGTTTTCAAATGGCTTATATTGATTTATACTTTCAAACACAATTCATTTTTTTTATCGTGACTCTTAGGGTTGCTCCATGCATTACCTAAACTAAAGAAAAACGTAAATATATTTAAAAAATAATTCCCGAAGCTAAAAATGTATTTCTGAAGGTGATTTAAATGTTTTTAAATGGTAAAGTTCCCATTGCGAACATAGAAAAACATAAACCTAGCTGATACAAGTCATTATTAAAAGAGTTGGGAGCCAAGAAACCTTCATTTAAACAAAAAAGAAACCTTCTAATACAGAAAGGAGGGTTTATACCATTACTTGTAGCTCCTACCCTTTCATTACTTGGTAATTACGTATATCTTTGTATTGAAAAACCTGGTCATAGCCTATAATCAATCGTATCATTACGGTATCAAAGTGAGATCAATATACGATAATTACTCCAATCAGTCTGTGGTGTGAAAGGCTATTTACAACCCCTACCAAAGTAAATTTGCATCTCTTGGTGATTTATAAAGTACGTATTATTAAAGTGAAGCGTCATTTTACAAGAGATTGGTGAGCAATCCCCCAGTGTAAAAACTACAAGTCTATTTTGGCGAACTTACAAACTGCAAGTCTATTTTGGCGAACTTTTAAGAGGAATATTTTACGAATATTAACTACAATGAGTAATCAAGTTCATTGATGACGTCTATGCAGTGGAAGAAATACTATGAGAAAGAGGAAGAGGTTAAAAACAGACATTACTTCGTAAAATGGAAAGGATCTCCTGACAAATTTAATAACTTGATCCCTCAATCAGATCTAAATCGTCTGTCATCATAAAATGTTAAGTCTAACACTAGTATTATATATTTAAGATGGATAAACTGAAAGTGACGTTACATAGTAATAGTTCTATGAACTATTTTTCCAGCAATACTATATTCATGACGATTTATGCCACATCTTCCGAGACCTACAGAACTTGAACGTTCATGGAAAGTTGCCTTGACCGAATTACAGTATCCTGTTAGGTTGAATAATGCACCTGATATACGACATAGATTTCTTACTTTGTAGACCATGAGATTTCCACTGAAATTAATTACATTGTAATAACTCGAAGATTTAATTAGAATTTTAAACTAAGTAGAAGAATCACTTCCTAAACGAGACAGAGAACATAATTTACTTATCATTCCTTAACCCGAAGACAAATCGTGAACGTGAATGATAAAGCCTCCGTAACACTCGGTCCTGTACTGTAAGTACTTCTTGAATTTGATATGAATCGTATTATAATAGAGCTCACTATAGCTCCATACACTGTTAACTTATACGGTGGATTTTATTCACCCTTCGTGTACACAGACATTGTGGAGCCTAGTATTGTTGATAATGCTATTGTACTGCTGACATGAATCATTCAAGTTAAAGGTCAAGATAGAAATATGATCACTGAAGCATTTACAAAGCATCATTACAGACACGTTTTTAAATAAAGGTTTTCAGACTATTGAAGTCGATATAGGACGACATGGGTTGGACTACTCAGTTGAAGCAAGGAAAGTAATCATAACCTTCATTTTTGTTGTCTGTGACACCATGAGAGTGTTTTAATATTTGACGCCATCTTTCTATCAAACTTCTGGAAAAAAAGAGTCTTAGCCATAGGAAAATATTTTGTCGAGGCTGGAAAATAACAAGCAATGCAAGGAACCCAGAAAACTGACTCATGATGCCAAGCTGTTTGTGAAACAGTGTTCAACTTAATGTAATAAAGAGACCCAAAGGTCCTGTTCCCAGAACCTGACTCATGATACCAAGCAGTCTGTGAAACAGTGTTCAACTTAATATAATAAAGAGACCCAAAGCTTCAGTGCCCAGAACCTGACTCATGATGCCAAGCAGTCTGTGAAACAGTGTTCAACTTAATATAAAAAAAGAGACCTAAAGCTTCTGTGCCCAGAACCTGACTCATGATGCCAAGCAGTTTGTGAAACAGTGTTCAACGTAATATAAAAAAGAGACCTAAAGGCCCTGTGTCAAAAATCTCTAAACTCAAGATCGATTTGAGACTTTTTCGACAATTAATCATGACCCTCTTTCCACATGAAAAATTTTGTCATAGCACAAAGTCTGAGCTAGGTATTTTTTTCTCTCCCTCCCACACAGACCGTAATTGAAGAGAGCCAGTGGATAGAATATTATCCTTTAGATAGATCGTTAAGTCAGATGAAATCAATAAAACATATGAAGAAGATATCTCTGCTCCTATCAATCTGTTTCTTCATCCTCTATTTTCCTAAATTGATGTACACCTGAACAACAAACTGAACTCTTTGCTTCGCAATCAGTACACATATAAGGCCTACATAGAAACTTCACTGAGTTATAGTGGAGAAGCTAAGAGAAGTTACTTGACATCGTCTGTGTGGATAAAAGACACGGCGGATAGTTTAGACAATCTTGACTTTAACGATGACGAAAACGATAGTATCACAGATCAATACATAGGGATTCGTGCTATTCAGACAGTCAACATGATCGGTAGCCTACATTCGAACGTCTTTTTGCAGAAAAAGTTCTTGCCCAATGGAATAAACTTAAAACTCCACATTGTACGAAGTACAGATTAATTTTATTAATGTAAATGAATACACTAAACAAACTTCGAAAACATAGAAATATTGGGTAAGAACAAGAGATGTACAAAATATAAATTTAAGAAGCATTATTAACAGAATTGTACAAACCTAACGTAAATAATATAAAGATTGATCCCTTTACATTTATTGACCGCCCACTATACTCCTGACTTCTGCTTAAACACTTTAAAATTCCATCGCACGTTCTATTTTATTTTTATTTTTATTAACTTAGGTTTTGGCCCGGCATGGCCAGGTGGTTAGGGATCTCGACTCAAAATGTGAGGGTCGCGGGTTTGAATCCCCGTCCCACCAAACATGCTCGCCCTTTCAGCCGTGGGGGCGTTATAATGTAACGGCCAATCCCACTATTCGTTGGTAAAAGAGAGCCCAAGAGTTGGCGGTGGGGGGGGAGATGACTAGCTGCCTTCCCTCTAGTCTT
>NW_013666488.1:172986-177900 GCF_000517525.1 Limulus polyphemus
CTGGTGAATACTATAATATCCCGCTGGTTAATGTCTAGCCACCTGGTGAATACTAAAATATCCTGTGGTTAATGTATAGCCACCTGGTGAATACTATAGTATCCCGCTGGTTAATGTCTAGCCACCTGGTGAATACTATAATATCCCGCTGGTTAATGTCTAGCCACCTGGTGAATACTTTAATATCTCGCTGGTTAATGTCTAGCCACCTCGTGAATACTTTAATATCCCGCTGGTTAATGTCTAGTTATCTGATGAATACTATAATATCCCGCTGGTTAATATCTAGCCACCTGGTGAATACTAAAATATCCTGCTGGTTAATGTCTAGCCACCTGGTGAATACTATAATATCCCGCTGGTTAATGTCTAGCCACCTGGTGAATACTATAATATTCCACTGGTTAATGTCTAGCCACCTGGTGAATACTTTATAATCCCGCTAGTTAATGTCTAGCCACCTGGTGAATTCTTTACTATCCCGCTGGTTAATGTCTAGCCACCTGGTGAATACTAAAATATCCTGCTGGTTAATGTCTAGCCACCTGATGAATACTATAATATCCCGCTGGTTAATGTCTAGCCACCTGGTGAATACTAAAATATCCCGCTGGTTAATATCTAGCCACCTGGTGAATACTATAATATCCCGCTGGTTAATATCTAGCCTCCTGGTGAATACTTTAATATCCCGCTGGTTAATGTCTAGCCACCTCGTGAATACTTTAATATCCCGCTGGTTAATGTCTAGCTATATGGTGAATACTTTAGCACTATGGTTAGAATTGAAGGATTATTCTCTAATTTCGAAGAATTTTATGTAAAGCAAATAGAAATTTAAACACACATGTTTATGTGACGTGAGGGTTTGTGTGCATAACTCTTCAGAGAAGTTACTCAGAAACAACATGCACTGTGTATAAAGGGCAGTAAATATATAATTGTTTACGAACTACGTTGTACGATTGGTAAAATGTAGCGTCCTATACCAATGAAATGAGCGTGGTTTAAACAAAACGAAAAATTAACTTAATCGTAAAGTATGTTCATTAAGAAGCACCCTTATTTAAATATTAAATATTACTTAAAGAATGAAGTAATTTTCTTAGAAATTGTTTTAAATATTCACATTCAATACATAATAAAGTCAGAATACAACTAACATGGAAAGTAGTAAAATAAAGCAAATATACTAAATAATACCCTTAGTAAATGTAAACAAAGATTTAACATTATAAGATATCGTCGATACAAGTAGCAAATAACTAAACGGGATGTTTATCACATAAGTTGACTTTTCATCTTCACCAAACCATTCATACGGATATTTAACAATATATGAGTCCATTATTGTCATTTTGGATCGTATTACACGCCACCCCATTAAAATAGAACTCTATCATTTGATATATCAAAATAATGAATAATAAACATTCTGTCAGATACGATAATTATAAATGTATGTGAAAGGTTCTAAATGTATAGAAAGGAATGGAAGGATATCAAATATGTGGCTAAAAGTCAGAGTATAAATACTAATAAGCAAGTGATGAACCTCATGATACCTAGCCACTTTCATCTATTTCACACTCATGCACTCCATGTAACAACAACAAAAATAAAACATATAAAAGCCCTATTATAAAATAATTTTTAAATTGACTATGAAACTGACTGCAACTGTAGGATGAATATATTGGTTGTCAAAACTTTATAAAATTCAGTAGCAAAATCTACATTATTGTAATTGACTTATATATATATATATGCCTTGACAGAATAGACGAAATAAATTATGACTGAGTTAATTTCACGAAGTTTTGCTTTGTTTTTAGCTAGAAACAATCATGTTAAAGGCTAATGTGCCAAAAAAATAAATGGTGATAAGTTAGAGGCAGCAAATACCCCCGTCTGGATTGTATAAGGGGAAGAAAAATAATCGAACGTTAAAAATGTAAAAATAGGATACTTAACGTCGAACGTAATAAAAAAAAAACCCGGTGCCATATGAGCGTGATCATTTATTAAAAAGAAAACAATGCAAGGTTAATGAAAGAATGGCGTGAATAATGAGTTCATTAAAGCAGCACGAGAATAAATGATTTATGTGAAAGTTTTTCATTTTGAGATCCTTAAGTTTCTTAAGAAAAACAAACATAACAAATCACAAGTGAGCTACTTACGAAATCTGGCTCTTCATGTTGTAAATTAAACTTTCTTCTACGAGGGTTGTCCGAAAAGATTATCCTACAAAAACTAAAATATATGATTTTTTTCAGATAAATATTAAGTTTGAACCTCTGTATGAATATACAACACGTATTGTATGCTAACATAACGAGTTTATTTTGTGTTTTACGAATTTGTTAAAGATAGAAGATAGCACTGTCAAAGTCATGGAGAAGATCGAATTCCTTGCCGTGATAAAATATCTTTTTAAAAAGAAACTGAAACTGCAAAAATTTCACCAGAACATGGAAGCAACATAAGGAGAGAGAGTGTCCCGGCACAGTCAACAGTGTAAAAATAGTGTGCTGAGTTTAAGCACGGTAGATAATCATGTGAAGATGATCTGAGGTCAGGTCGACCTCAACATCGGCTACAACAAAATCTGTAGATAAAGTTCATCATTTGGTTATATTTGATGGAATAAGAATTACTATTAGAAAGTTAACAGAGGAAGTGGGAACTAGTCAAAATAATGTATCGAGCATTATTAGTGACAGTGTGAGCAAGAATAAGGTTAGTGCTAGATGGATTCCAATAATGTTGTCACCTGAACAAAAACGACACCGAGTTGTTGAAATCCAACTCGTACTCCAAAGGTTTCAATAGATCCTTAACTATAGATGAAACATGGGTTCACCATTATAACCTAGAAATAAAATTTAAAGTTTTCATTGGAAACACCCAAGTTCACTCACCCCAAGGAAGTCACAACCTTTTGCTGAGAAGGTCATGAAATAAAGTTTTTGGGATGACAAGGGCGTTTTACCAATTGATTATTTGTAAACGGATCAAATGCTACAGAAGATTACAGTGCATTCTTAAGCAACAATTTGCGTCAAGAAATCAAAGGAGAAAGAAGAGGATTGTTAAAAAAAACGTGTTCTCTTCCATCAGGATAATGCCCCAGCTCATACATCGCGTGTTGCTTTGAACGCTATCCATGATGCTGGCTTCGAATTACTCAGTTGTATCCCTTAACTCACCGGATTCAATTCCAAGTGACGTTTTTCTCTTTTATAACCTTATAATCTTTCTGAAAGGTCGAAGATTTGAAAGTGATAATGATCTCGTACATATTGTCCAGTCATGGACTGAATACCAAGAACAAGAGTTCTTTCAGAAGGGTATAAAGGAATTAGACACCATTGGCGCAAGTGGATAGACTCAGGAGGAGATTATATTGAAAAATAAATCATAGTTGAACCAGTGTCTCTTTCTTCATAGGTCGGCCCATGAACGTTTCTAACACCCCTTGTAAGTTTTAAACTTGAGTCAAGAAATAAGTTTACTAATATATCATAAATCAACTAGGTTTGAATATTACAAAGGAATCGATAATTTTGAGTCTAATAGTTTAATAGGTTCTAAAAAACTTTTATGTGACAAAAGTGAAAAGATTCTTTGATTTCGTCAAGAAATTCAAGAAAACGAAGATTTAGAAGAGAAGTACTTAAACAAAGGCTTTGTGCTGATGTCAGAGCAGCAAAGCTTTTGTTACTTATAGTCTGTTTTAGGCTTTTGTGCAGTTTTATCCTGTTCAAATCTTAAGGACAATTTATTGAGAAATCTTCTTATAGATAAACGTTCTCTAGTATAAGATGACTTTGAGTTTAGAATCTTTATAGCTTTAGAGTGATAATGGAGCTTTCTACCTCACGTACAAGTGTTTATACCGTCTCTATTCTAAGCAATTAGAAAAACCACTGCCACAAAGTTGCTTACAACAGCGCCAGTTATCTAATGAACCACATTTTCACAAGATAAGACCTTAAAAATAATTATGAAAAAAAAATGTGATTTGTCATACTGGAGTCAGTGTACCAGATAGAGTTTGTGAAAAAATGAAAAGAAAGTCATTGAGCTTCAACCAGCTGGTTCTCATGGCACTAGTAGTATTTATTATATGCTACGACATTTTAGAAAAACAAATTGATTCGTTTTTGTTTTTATCCTCTACAACCTCCTTCTACCTTTCTTCTTTTTCACGGGTTTTCTGAATCTTTTTCTGTTCTGTTCAATTATTTCATTTACGTTTATACACTCATTGGGCATTTTCTGATTTCTTAAAATTCCAATAATGTTTGATTTCCTAGTTTTTTGTAAGTTATTAGAAATATAAATAGTTTTATAAGCAGCATTTTCCGTTCAACAGTGTGTAAAACTTAACGGAAAACAACGTAATTATTAAGTATTTTAGAAATCGAAGCTATTTTCCAGCAACAAAATCTAATATTAGATTTCATGAGTTTCTAGGTTGCTAATCAGAGGTGATATACTGCCAAAAAATCTAAGTGAAACACCGTTTAGAGGGTGACAAGCCATTCTCTTATAAGGAAGCAAGTGAAGAGCAAGTGAATTCAAGACTTCTCTTTTCATAAGATTAGAAACAGAGAAATATGGCTTGAAGTTGACTGTTATCACATTAATCTTGTTAACAATTTATGTTCTAGTTTAGACAATTTTATTACAATTATATTTTATTAAAGAAGTTTCCAGTTATGTAGTAAAGTTATGCGTTATTAAAATCAACTAATGAAAATCTGAGAGGTGTTGCTGAAGAATGATAATGGCTGGAGACGGCTTGAATGGGTAATGAAGAAAAATTTTAATATAAGTTTAACATAACAGCAAATGTACAACGTTTCGACAAGGTTTTGTCATTAACATAACAGCAAATGTACAACG
>NW_013666488.1:178857-201611 GCF_000517525.1 Limulus polyphemus
TGTTGGGGTCATTAATGTAGAGGTTGAGTGTAATATTGAAGGCTTCAACTAGTTTTGATGTCGTGTCACTCTTCACCGAAGTCCCCGCCAATGAAGCCTGCAATATTGCACTCAACCTCTACATTAATGACCCCAACAAGTTTATTAGATGTAATTCAAATGAGGAATCACCTTAGATCATGGAGTCTTTATACATTAAACTACTTCAACTAAGCCTCAACATAAGCCTTTTCGCCAGGAAGGCTGAAAGAATTAGTCGTTATGAAAATATTATAATCGTTTTCTTTCGTATTTTATCTACATAATTCATTCACCTAATATCAGGGTTTGCAATAGTACCGGCGGTACCAGGTTGCTGGTGCCGGTATCGGTACTCGAGCATCTCTAATCATGTGACTTGAGCAGTTGGAAATTCAACTGTCATGGGAAAAATGTTTTTCACATCAAACCAAATTGTCAGTTATCTATAAGCCCACGTGGTATGACGACTATGATAATGAATCAGTTAAAATCTAGACTTTCTATTCGTCATAAGTTTAATGGGAGTCGGCCTCACAAAAATCTATTAGCAAATTGTAAATTAGAGCATGTCAGCAGTAGGCGTGGAAAGTGGTTTCTGAATTTTCAATGATTACTCATTAGCCCATAAGATTGAAGAATATAAAAATATAGCTTCAGAATATCGAACACGAAATTATAGAAAACATTTTACGTTAGATTTCGTAGTTTTCTAGGGAGCCGACAAAAGAATCCAGAAGAGAAGACGGCTCAAGAACACATATCAAAATTCTCACACTAGGGGAATATGAGGTTGTTTTTAGATATTTCCTTATAAAATTAAAACTTAAAATTTATATAATATGAAAATTTGATTTATTATCTATGGTTGATATCAAGTTTGTTTGTATACCATGATAATTAAGTAGTTTAATTAAAATTTTAATGTAACTCACTAAAATGTTGTGGCATGCGCAGTTTGACCTGCCCGCATGCTAAGGGTTAATCACGCACGCACCTACCTAACGTGCAATCAGTCATTTAGGCACATTCACGTTCTCTTCCAGAGCGTGGAAGTCACCATTTTCTCATATTTCATGCTATTGTCGATTTTCTCGGTGAGATTCGCTTATCAACTGAAATAAGAATTCAAACCTACCACATCAAATATTTATAATTCTGTGAAAAGCGAAGCTGAAATACCAGAGGAGGCGTTCGGTCAAAACTCGGAAGATGGGACATATGATAACAGATATTATTCTCAACATATGATATATTATAAACTTGTTCTGGTACCAACTGCAAACCCAACTTAATACCCTCTTCCCTTCTATAAATTTATGCATATGAAACAGACTTTCAGTCTGTCTGGTGTCCCAAGTTGTTATGAAGAACTAGCTGAATCAATCTAAATAACATTTGTTGGAGGTAATTAGGCGAGTCTTCAGATAAGGGGTTTAAACAGATACGCATTCGGTTGAACGGTTTGAGTTTCGCTGCACGTTTCATTTTTATCGCTTTAGTGCAGAAATGGCGACTCAACTATGAGAAGAATTCGGTAGCAAAATACGTAAAGCCAACTCCAAATAAAAATGTCATATAATACTACGGATAATAGGAAGTCTTTGCTTCGGACGAACGGTTCATGTGCTAAGGTGCAAAATAATGAAATGGGGCGTCGTAAAACCATATTTATACTATTATTTTCTAAGCTCGGTACTGCCTGAAAAGTTTTATTTTTCTATAGATATGTATATGGTCTTTATTATTTTAGTGAAAAATTACAACTTGCGAATGTGACATCAATTTTTGCTTCTATTCTTCTACAGTTACCTTTGTATATAGCGTCAACATTGTTCTTTGTTTTTACAAAGGTTAAGCTGGTATACAAGTTAACCACAATCAATCTGTCTTAATATCTTAGGTAGGCTCTATAATTCAAAGCGGTCTAAGAGAAAACGAACAAAGAAATAAAAATTAAAGTGAAAAATATTTTTTACTGTAAAATTATCTAACACCGTCTTCTAATATCAACATAACATTAGCCCTATCACCTTTAAATACCGATAAGTAAGTATTTAAGTGCTAGATTAAAAATAGGAAAAATATATATTTATCAACTAATCTGTTACATTTATTAAAACTAACATTTTCAACATACTGATGGTAGCTTCATTTGTATGTAACACATTCATGTTTTATTTAAGTTGATTAACACCTGCGTAATATACAGAGTTGTATGTTGACTGTTGTTCAAGCAACAAAACTAATTATAGATCAAAAGAGCTTAGATGCACTTTATTTTTTAACGATTTATTACCTGTAGCGTAAAACTCATTAGATCACACTGGACGACAAAACAATGTGTAGCTGAGTACTGCAGTGTCGAGCAATATCGAGCTATGTCGATTATATATATTGACACTACGGTAAAAAAAAACCAATGTGTTTTTATCGGAAGGTTAAGCTATGCCAATTATATACACTATCCTACCAAAAGTCGTGTGACACGGGTAGTTATGAATAAAACATGTCTTGTTGGCCCGATTTTGGCCTTAATGACTGCTTCAATGCGTCGTGGAAGACTATCTACTAATGTCTGGTAGAAAGCTGGTATTCTGCTTCATTACTCCTTTAAAACATTAGTAAGCTCCACTACTGAAGAGGGCCGTCTTGGCCTTGCCCTAATTCTGCGTTCCAGTTCATTCGAAAGATGTTCTATCAGGTTGAGGTCGGGGCTCTGTGCTGGCCATTGAAATGTCCCAATGTTATTCTCTTCAAACCACGGGTTCACAATCTTTGTTTTGTGACATGGAGAATTATCATGTTGAAAGATGTAAGAGCCAGTACCATAAAATTGCCACAATCTAGGACACACATAACTGTTCAGAACATCAATGTTTGACTCACCATTCATGGATCCATGCACTGCGACCAGTGGACTTAGTCCATACCACAAGAAGCACCCCCATACCATGATACCCCCACCTCCAAACTTCACTGTTAGGACAACACACGCAGGTAATAAGCGTTCTCCAGGCATCCTCCATACCCAAACACATCCATCAGACTGGAAGACCGTGTAGCGTGACTCGTCGCTCCACAGGACCGATTTCGATTGATCCACGGTCCAGGTTCGATGTGCCTCGCTCCATAGTTATCGACGGTAAGCATTTGTTTTTGTTGTCAACTGCTTGTAAGCTACAGCTCTTCCGTAAAAATTCGTGATATGCAGCTCTCGACGTGTCGTGGAAACACTTATAGGATTGCCTGTGGCTGCTCGCATCTCCAAACTCAGATTCTCTAGAGTCTGATGGCGAGATGAGGTAACCAGCTTTCTCAAGGCGCGTCGGCTCCTGTCAGTCAGTATTTTACGTCTACCTGGTCGTTTCTTGGGCTCATTGTCGCCTGCGGACTTTAATTTCTTCAGTACGTTGCCAACTGTCGACCTGGGAATGTCTAGTTGTTGCGCAATAGCGCGTACAAGCATTTTCCCCAAATGACATCCAACTATCCTTATGCCTCTGAAAGTCTGTTAGCCCTTTTCGAGTACTTATTTTTCGGCGTACAAGTTCGAAATGACTTCCGAGCGAACCGCTGATCACCCTCATAGGCCAAACTATTTGCATATTTCGTCATCACATCCATTTTCCTGCAATCAGAGGTGTGTCCCATAAGTTTTGGTAGGATAATATATATTGACACTACAGTAAAGAAATTCCAAGGTGTTTTTATCGGAAGGTCGTGAGTTTAGTGAAGTTGGTTTTTACAGCGTAAGAGTGTGAGTTAAGTCTACTTAATATTGAAATATAACAACTTATTGCAGTATAGTCTATTAAATTTTCAAAAAAGGGAAAACGTTTTTGAAGCACTAAATTTCGACTTACAGTTTCATTTACTTCTTCCTCGTGTAGAACACGAACTATGGTGAAAACACAAACCAAAATGCGAAAGACTTGACAAGTAGCGATTCATGTAATAAATGAACTTTACAGCGTTAATTTTTTCGCCAGTAGGAATGTCCATATAATCATCATCATACCTCCGGGGTACACATTTTTTCTCAGTCCCACGGGGCTATTAAAGCCTGAAAAAAAGATAATTGGCTAAACTTCTTTACACTGATTCTCTCATATCGTAACGGAGCTAAATCCGGGGTCTTCCTGAACCTACTGAACTTACTCAACGTATCGATGATGGTAATTTAGGTTGTAATTTTGTTCTTGAACCTGAAAAACGTTACGAATCCTTTCAGAAAAGTTGGGCAATAAGGCCTGTTTATATAAATGATTTATTGCAAAATAAAAACGAGCAGCAAATGGCCAACTTTCAACTCGTATATGTTTTCCAGATGTGCTTTCAAATATCATCAATGATATTCTGGATTCAAATGAAAACATTGCACCAAAGACACAGTATGCAGTGGTCCTGGAAAGATATGAGATGATAAAGGAGGCAAACCCCATCGAAAAGTTCCCTGATGAGATGAAAATAAAAAGCAACGAAATCAAACAGAAAAAGAAGGAAAGGCAAGCAGCTGAAGGAAGAGCCCAAGGAGGTGTTTCATTATGAATTCTGTACTTGTTCCATGGTCAACATAAGTATTCATCCCGAAAAACATTAAAATCATAAAAAAATTGTCATTTATTTGCATTTATTTTCATGAAAGAAATAAGGAAAAATCAAAAGAACAAGAAAATACAGAGAAAACGGCCTGAAAAAGGGTGCACTCTTCCGGAAAATGTAGCCGAAATTGCAATTTTCAAACGATTATAAAATATCGAGTATTTATGCCTAAAAAAATAAAAACACCCCTGAAAATAATTTTCTCTGTTCTATTTTAGCCCTAAATGCCCTATTTCAGTGTTCAAATTCCGCAGATAACGTTTCGCTGAAATCGGCAATATATCAGGACATTTTACCACCCTTACGTATGAATTAAGTGTTAAAAATATTTAATCACATCAATGGTAGATACGTATAAACCAAACACAAGCCAGATAAAGTCTAAAGAAAATTTTTAGCGTTCACATATTATAGCTTGTTTGTGTTTTTATCAGTAATCCTACTAATAGGATATAATCTTGATATAATGTTATTAATCAAAAGCGAATTTATTCTTATTTTATCACGAGTAATACTAGATACACGAATAATAATTCCATACTTCGTTTAATAAATGGTTACTTTTAATTAATACAATGATACTGGACATTTTTGTAGCATTAACTTGAAAAGAGAAATTTGATTTATTTGTTTTGGGAAATTTGTGCAAAGCTACACAAGAGCTATTTAAGCTAGTAATCCTTAGTTTTAAATCGATAGACTAAAGGAAATGACAGCTAGTCAACAGCATCCACAACCAATACTTGGGTTTCTCTAACCAAATAGTATGAGTTGGCCGTTATTAGAGTAATGCACCCACACTCCAGAATTATGGTGCACGATTTATCAGGGTATTATTTTTTATTACAAAATATCTGCTTGACTTGTTGTGCCTGTTGTGAATGTTCTTAATATCACGCTGTAAGAACCAACAGTAATCTCCTATCAGCGCAGGATATCCTTGATATCACTGTTCCATTGTAGGAATATCTTGGTGAAAGTACTCACCATGCTCATCGCTCACTGCACCTAAATCATTTGAAAAGAAACGTAAATGGGGGTGTAAGGAGTGAATCTTTAGTGACATCATATACCCAATTTTCCTTTCTTTCCCGAGCATATCATCGATCATCACAGCATAGTTTTCATCTCTGTGATTTCCTAAGAAATTTTTGACAACCAGTTTGAATGATTTCCCTGAAGCAAGGTCTTTCTGATTGAGTACTGTTTCCAAATCATCACCAATCAGCACTTCTCGAATCTGTGGCCCAACAAAGATACCTCCTTTCATTTTTGCTTCAATGATTTTTGGAAACCCGTCAAACAGACATCTGAAACCATTACTTTTTTCATTTGTTTTACAAAATTCTTTTTGAGTCCCAGTTTAATATGAAGGTGGGCAGAAACACATCTTGAGGATTCACTAAAGGTTGATACTCGATATTCTGTTTCCCTTGTATGTAATTCTCTCTCACCACCCATTCCTTCTTTGTGAAATGGTGTTTGTCATTTCGGCTGTCCCAGAGATACACAAAGCAATAATGTTTGGTGTACACACTCAACAGTCCTAGCAGGAGTGCAGTAGCTTTTAGATCACCACATATGGTGATCATGTTTGATGGTCTCAAGTATAATATGCATACTTTGATAAGTTTTATCATGTTCATAGCATGAGCAACAGGAATCGATGGCTTAGTGTTCTAATTGTGCAAAAGTACAGCTTTCAGACTAACTTTAGATGAGTTTATAAAAATATTCATTCTTGAGGATGATTTTCAGCACCTAATTCTTCCATTAGTGCATCGACATTTGTATAGAAACACAACATATCTTGCATGCTGTAGTAAGAAGCAATATTTTGATAGCGACTTTGGTAAATTAAAACTCTGCTACTGGAGGTAATAAATTCCATTGCTGTAAACGAGAGCCAGAAAGATCCATATGCTCTGCTTTGATAGAGAAAACTCACGAATCAGATCATTTAGCTCTTCTTGTATGGTCAGATGAGGCAGTTTATGATCAGGTGCCACAGGAATAGAATTATTAGATGAAAAGAATGAAGATGATTCATTGTCTTTTTCGCAAGATAACACTTCTGTTTCCAAATTCGCTGGTGGATATGGCACTGGAAGACCATCCCCATGAGGTACTGGTTTCATTGAAAATGCAATATCTGGATATTTAATGTATTGTTTAGTTTGCCAAAATATACAGAAATATTAATCATGCAAAAATATTAGGTCGTCAAGAAATTAATGTCGCATTTTTTAGATGAAAACCCCGAACAACCTATATATCAAAACAAAACATTTATTAAATGAAATAGTCTCCATTCTTATCGATGATACCCCCCAGTGGCACAGCGGTATGTCTTCGGACTTACAACGCTAGAAACCGGGTTTCGATACCCGTGGTGGGCAGAACACAGATAGCCCATTGTGTAGCTTTGTGCTTAACTTCAAACAAACAATCAAACAAACTTATCGATGATGCTTTTCCATCTTACAACCAGGTTGTTAATGCCCTGATTAAATAAATCACTTGGCTTTGAAGCAAAAACATGTCGACGTCCTCTTTAGCACCTTCTACATTTGCATACGTTTTCCCGTTAAAATGTTGCAGCGAACGAAAAAGATGGTAATCTGATGGTGCCATATTTGGAGAATATAGTTGGTGGGGGACAACTTCCCAACCTAACTCCATAATCTTGTGGACGTGCATTGTCGTGGAGAAGAAGAAAATATTTCCGATTGACGAGTGAAGGGCGTTTCTGATGAAGGGCTTGATTTAAACGTTCTAGTTTCTGACTATAGATCTCTGCATTGACAGTTCGCTGTGGATTGAGGAGTTCGAAATGAATTACTCCTTTAATGTCCCACCAAATGCAAGCATCACTTTCTGCAGATGGAGTCCAGGTTTTGGTCTCGGAAGTGTTTTTTGTCTAGGACTGATCCATTGATTTTGACATTTAATATTCGCATAGAGAAACTATTTTTCATCATCGGTGACAATTCCGTCCAAAAATGGTTCACGCGCATTACGCGCCAGAAGAGACGGAGCAACGTTCATCGGAGAGTTCGTGAGGCACCCAAACACCTCTTTTATGGAGTTTTCACATATTCCGTAGATGTTTACGTATTGTTTCATTAAAGACATGCAATTTCAGGGCCATTTCACGTGTGTGTTGCCTTGGGTTAAGCTCAACAAGCGTCTTCAGAACATCAATATCAATTCCAACATGTCGGCTCCTGCCATCACAGTTTTTTAAGGCTAAATTCACCTGAATGAAATTTGCTGAACCATCGTTGACACTTACAAACGATCAAAACATTTCCATAAACTTCTTTGATATTCTTTGTGGCTAGAGATGCGTTGTTTCTCTTCTTGTATTCAAACAGCATTAAATGCCGAATATGTGTCTGGTCGTGTGCGATCACTATAAGGGATTAGAGTATGCTAAACTTTACACATTATATAGGCTACACTAACTTGACGTATGTGATGTATGTTGTTTTTTTTTGGGGGGGGAAATTAATTTCTTGACGATCTAATAAGTCAGTTAGATGATTTTTGGACTAATGCCATATTATGGGAACTGAAAATGGCATACTTGCTCTCTTCTTATTCAGCCACTGTGTCAAGCCAGATGTGCAAACTGTACAGCACACATGTGGAGCCCACTGTTTTTCTTGGTCTCGAATTTTCACCCAAAATAGCCGTAGTAGGCTACCTTTGTCTTGTGTATGATGTTTTTCCTTAGTGAAACTGTGATATATTTTCCACAAATTTAACAAAAACTGTTTGGGTGATTTTTGGACTTTCGGACTTTACTTGAACTGGAACCAGCCAGAATTTAAATTTCTTTCTAAAAAATATAAAATAATTTATGTTCACAAAGCCAAAGTTTAAAATATTTAAAAAACTAATATTTGCAGAATTTTATTATATCACGAGTATGGTGCAAGAAAGAAGATCAGACTTTGTTTTGACAGTGTGCGGAGCTAGGCGAAGTCGAGAGACTTCTCGTATGTTCTAGCAAACTGAGCACATGAGGGTTTCATGATTCATGACAGGAGTAGGTGAATATGGGAATGAATCAAATGTGATGCTACAATTATATCGAGAACAAATAGCTTATATGAATAATAAACTGGAACTTTACACCAATACAATCCAGTAAATGTATGAAGTTATCAAAAATATATGCCTTTTACCCATTATACTGCCCAAGTAAACTTAATTTCAGAGTATAACTCTATCATCCTGAGTTGATTGCATGGTATTTCACATAGTGTCGATGAAATATTGAGATATTACAATAACTCAAAATATAAAGGCAATTTACAAATTCTGACTACACTTTTGAAACCAGCACTATCAAATTACCCCGAATTTTCTTCAGTAGCAAATGTTTTGTTGTACAGTGTGTGTGACGGATTTATTATTATATATTTATTTTAATATCAACGTTCTTTAGATTAAGTTTATATTTAGAAATATGCATAGCTTATAGTATTAAATATGTAGTGCGAAACTCTCACCTATTCTCTAAAGTTATAGAATATTCTCGAGTGTAAGAATCAACAATCTATGTGTGTATGTAAATGATAGTGTTAGCGTCAGTATTGTTACGTTAAACTGAAATTTAGAGAAATTCTCTACACGCCTATAAATATAACCAACGCGACGCGGCAAAAAAAGAGTATCTATCATTGGGTTGCTGTAATTAGTGTGCTATAAACTTCATAAGCTATAACTGTGATTAACGCTTATTAATCGCGAAACTTCACATATTTGACCAGGAAAGTTTACAATTTTCGAACATTACAAATCAATTAACTTCAGTGGATTCACATCGGACATTAGTACTTTAATGAAAACATTACCTAACGTCATCGATGGAAACTCGACCTGTAATCGGCGTGTGATCAGCAAGAATTACAGGACTGGCTAGCTCCCTGTTAAGTGAATTATACCTACGTCAACTCGAAATTTATCTCGCTCATCGTCAACCCCCGATAAGACATCAGGGAAGTTCCAGACTAGAAAGAAAACTTTATATTGCTTGTAAGTTTGTAAAACTTTTGTATATGAATCACTGTTTCTAATAACTATTTGTAATAACTGTTATTGTAAATTTTATTATTGTTTGTATATTAAAATATATATTTGTATTAAAAAAGAAAACTGTGTGTATAAATCTTCTTGACAAATATCATAAATTGGATATATATCGGCATATTTAACTACTAAATCTAAATTACAATCTAACTCAGTTTCAGGCTATTTGAAATTCTAATACATAACAAGTGTAATGTTAGTACTGATAGGGTTTAGCTTAATGAATTCTTTGCGCCTCTGTCTACATTATGTGAAAAACTCTCAAAATATATCTACCAGTTTCAATTTTCAATATTTTTGCTGTGTCACTACTAGTACTTTAAATGTTAAAAACTAGGAAACCAAAATTTAAATTTTTCAGCTAGACAGCCGTTTTTCTTCTTTTGGAAAACATAAATAAGTTTTATTGTTTAAATTATGAAACAGAAAAATAAAAGTTTGTTTCACTGCTTTTAAGGAAAAGATAATAACTTGTAACACCATGTCCAACGCAGGGATCGAGCTCCGAAGATAATTTAACATTATAAGTTGTTCAATCAGTGGCCCCCATACTTGCAAGCATAAGTTAAACAATTCACAGTAATAGATAAATAATGTCCCATTCGATAAATGATATAAAGTTATTGTATATTGCTACTTCTTTTTAACACTAATGGCTTTTAAATTCGTTACACCACGGATTACACAGGCCTGCTAATTTAAAACTTCATAAAAGTTTCGTTTTGTTTTATTAGCGGATTTTCCGTAATTTAGCTACGCAGATTTCGAACATAATATTAATTTTTTTTTACAAATCGAGAAGAAAAAATTCTTACTTAGATCAAATTACTATTTCGTTTACAACAATGAACATTTTTATTACTATGTTTGTTAACAAAAATACAGACTGAAGAAAAGGGAAAAACATTGATATCAAACGAATACGCTTCCTCATTCATCCTGATTTTTTTGGTGTGTGAAATCTACATCTTATAGTCTCAAAACTACGTATTGTGGCCTTTCTCTTATGTTTTGCGTTATGAATATTTGTGAAACATTTGTACGTGATGGAGAAAAATGGATATCATTTTCGGATTCAGCGTACAGGAATTACTGTAAAACATGGAAAAATGTAAGGCAATAAAGACATCGCAGGCCTGTGTTATTTCTTTACTGGTTGAAACCCTATTTCGACGATGTAGCTAAATTCGCAAAAAAGAAATGACGTTTGTGTAAATTAGACATTAAGTAGTTGATTCGATATTCAAAGTCACATAAAGTCTTTTTCCACCCAACAAATTTCATACTAGAAAGAAAAATAGAACTTAGGTGGTGTGACGTACTCTTGTGATCTATTAATGTTCACGAGAATAATGTGCTAGCGAATCATGATTTTTCTGAAAAAGCTAAGATTCATTAGCTCATGTGATTAATTTGACTACAGCTGTATTATATAAATCTCTGTTGCAGAAAAAAAGTTGCAGCTTGGTAAAGAGCAATATTTATGTAAAGAAATCTTCGGAATCAACCGAAAATAAGAAATTTTAAATCATGAATCATTTAAGCCGAAAAGAAACCGTTATGTATATTTTTCATCAAGAAGATGGAAAGCCTTACAAACATATGTTGATTAAAAAGTAAATTAAACATGAAGATAAATCGTAGCAACAAAAATAACACCAAGGTACAACCTGCAGCATTGGACATTACACAACACATCTCATATTTTATGAGATTCAACAAAGAGTACTCTTTATAAACACGTTTTCACGTGTCACTCATTAGTTGCTAATTATTCAAATAATTTACATGTTAATTATTATGGACAATTGAATTTCAAACACACTACTTTTTTCTTATCACCCCTTCAGTGGTATATTCTTAATAAACATTCCGTCTATTGAATTATTGTAGCAGCCACCTTCCCACATTTGGCTGTAAACAGTTAAATAGTGGTAAAGGTGTGTGACATTGAGGTTTGAGAATTTACATCTATTTTTATTCTCTTTATACGCAGATTATGGTATAAAATCTGATAGACGGTGTATCCTTTCCACTGAGTAGATCCTGCTTCTGCAAATATATTCTATATCACATGCTGCAACTGTGTTGATTGTTATATATCTTTGTTGCTACGATCTCTTTCATGTCCTGAGTTTTAATTGATATATATTGTCAGATAACCTTATGGTTGGTGTAAACACTATTAAGTAGTATGACAATGAGCAATGTATTGTAGTCTCGACACACTAAATTACGGACTTACAACGCTAGAATTACATAAAACGAGGATTGCACAAATAAAAGTTTAAATAAATTTAACATAATTTAAAAGCTGTATATTACTTTTTATAATATATTGCTAAGTGATGAATTAAATATCTGGACCACATTGCGTTATTTTTCACCCAAGAAATTTAGTGTGTTTGTTTGTTTGTAATTAAGCACAAAGCTACACAATGGGCTATCTGTGCTCTGCCCACCTCGTGTATCGAAACCCGAATCTTGACTTAAACGTGCATTTTCTAAGTCATGATGTGTAGGTATTAACGTATACTGTGTCCGAAATATAGGCTAACAAAATGGTTTTCTTGCGTTTCAGAGGCAGGAACCTTAAACGATTAATACTGATTTTTTTTCCTTTGTCAGAAGTATGATCTACACAACGGTTGACAAGTGGAATGGGGACAACGTATGCTCTAATGTATCACACATTCAGAAATACATGCTTGTAAATTTGTTAACGTAATGTCAGGAGACTCTGTAGAGTGATTTTTATGGCAGTTATGATATCTACTTTATATTCTAAGCTGAAAATTAAACTTAATTTTAATATTAGCTAGTCTTTATGGGAGACATCACATGTACATTACAATGCAGAAGTAGGCTATTTGTCTACCACTAAAATGTGAATCAGCGATTGGTCAGCATTTACTAGTGAAACCGACTTGTGCTGACAACTACACGAATAGCAGGTTTAAAATTACTGCAAACGGTCTGTCAACCTTCCATCTCTATATTTTGGAAGCCACCTTTATTAAAACACATAAACCTGTCCTTTGCCGCCAGAAAGAATTCCTATACAATCTATACATCCTTCAGTAGGTCTGTTACTTTTCCTGATTAGCTTAAGGACATGCCAATCAGTGATTGCCTTACCGGCCTACATTGTTCTGACTCATTTTATAAGCTGTACTATTTCCTATAGATCATTTTCCAGACGGTTCTGCTATGATTAGTGTCTGGCGAAAAGCTTCAGCAAAAAAAATTCTGTAAACTGATGAGTCTGGCAAAAACCTGGGTGAAATGTTGTAAGTTTAATAATTATATTTTGTTTGAGCTCTAATAACAACATATGAGTTTGGATATCTATAACGACGGAAAGCTATCTATCACTCGTCGAATTCTCTTTGTAGGTAATGATAAGCGGCTTCTTACTTAGTACACTCTAACAACAATGTCATCTATACATAATTAATTTCATAACGTAAGCTTTCCAATGATTTTCTTTCCGATTAAATGGTCATACGTTTTTAAAAGAAAAGACATGTAAACTGAGAAACAGGCTTTTAGGTTTAGAAATCTCTATAGGTAACAAAGACAATGAAATGAAGCGTGTATTCGAGACAGCACGGACACCGTTAAACGTGAAGGTTATTGAGTTCTTGTGTATGTGTAATAAAACAATTTAACTTATATAAAGACAAGTTAGGATCGATATATACGTAACCTAGCTAGCTATTGAAATAGAAAGTTTAATGTTACAAAAAGTATTGAAACAAAAAAGTCAAACTAAAAAGCAGAGGTATTAAAATTTGAACAATTTTATCCCTACTTTCGCAAGTCACTGTAATTACGTTAGTCTTAGCTAAAGTAGGAATATTTGTTTATACATTTTAAGTAATTCAGTTTTGTAGTTTTGACTTTATTGCTTCAATACTTTAAACATTAAAACTTTCTATATTACTACAGCTAGCTGGGTTACGTACATATCGATCTCCACTTGTCTTTTTTTTATTATATTTGTTTGTTTCCTTTTTACTAGCTATATTTTTCTGCAATAGCAATATCAAGCGTGGAGCGCGCGTATATACGATTTGATTTTATTACTGTTCACGAACTCTACCAACATGCCCATAAATCTAAGTCCAAAGTAGCGCATCGTCTGTTTGATATACATATATACATATACATATATATTAGTATATTTTTCTATACAAGAAAGGAATCACTGGGAACCCAGACGGAAGAGTTATGTAAAAGAATTAGAGCGATAAAGTTCGTCATTTTTCTGTATCCTTGACTGAAAAAGTCACTTACTTGTTTACTTAATTCAAAATTTGTTGAAATAGTGAAATTTTGATTCACTCCATAAACACGTATATAGCAATTTAGAAGGCTTTATAAATACAATAATCTTTAGTTTTGCTCAACCAATACTGTGAAATAGTCATTATTACTGCCTTGAAATTTTAAACGTGGTTTTAAACGGGCGATATTTATGGCCATCATTTTGTTTCCTCACGATTCTTACTATTAAGTATTACCGTACTTAATGATACAAAATAATTTTGGATGTTATGTTTTTCATTATTGTATTTTGTTCTGTAAAACATAAGCGTTAAACCTTCTTAGATGTTTGAAAAAGTTTTTTGTTGTACAAAACTTGAAGATAGCTTTCATATACGGAAACATCTGTTAGCTAAATTCTTGACAGATCTTAAAATCTAACGTTGATAAATGGAAACATTGGCACATGTAGATACGTAGATCTTGACAGTCGAATTGTTCAAAACTTGAAAATAGCCTTGATAACTAGACCAATTGTTTGTTGAGATGTTGCAAAGGAAATATCTTTTGAAGCTTTTGAACCGTCTGGAAAATGATCTATTGGAAATAGTACAGCTTATAAAATGAATCAGATCAACGTAGGCCGGTAATGCAATCATTAACTGGCATGTCCCTTAGCCAATCAGGAAATGTCACAGACCAACTGAAGGATGTGTAGATTGTATAGGAATTCTTTTTTGGCGGCAAAGGACAGGTTTATGTCTTTTAATTAAGGTGGCCTCCAAAATATAGAGATGAAATGTTGACCTACCATTTGCAATAATTTCAAACCTGCTATCCATGTAGTTGTCAGCACAAATCGGGTTCACTAGTAAATGCTGGCCAATCGCTTATTCACATTTTAGTGGCAGATCTTTTGTTTTACAGGAGCGACATGGTAAATTCTTTTCTTTCACACTCTTATTTCTTATGGATGTGGATACATGTTGTTTAATTCTATCCTTCAATCTTTGTGAAGTGCGACCTACGTACCGACATTCGCAGTGGCACGAGAATTCATAAATAACCATCTTTTCTGTGTGGTAGGTATCGCATCTTTGTGTGTTGCAGGCAACAGCTTACGTGTGGAATAACACAGTAGG
Organism: Limulus polyphemus; assembly: GCF_000517525.1. Lineage (NCBI taxonomy): Eukaryota > Metazoa > Arthropoda > Merostomata > Xiphosura > Limulidae > Limulus > Limulus polyphemus. The sequence continues at coordinate 193,992 of NW_013666488.1, forward strand.
GGTTCACTGCAGGAAAACATTTAGTAATGGCCGTTTTCAATTGTTTTTCACATTTTGTTGAAATGTTACCAATCCATGGTAGTTTTAGGTAAAAAGGACACTTGCTAGGACCAAATTTTGGGTCAGTTGAGAAGCTCGCAATTTTCCTTGAAGTAATTTGATTGATGACGTTTTCTTGATACCCATTTTCTAGTAAAATAGTTTTAACTGTCTTCAATTCGAAATCTAATTTAGATATTAAACAGATAACTAGAGCCCTGTATTGTATTGTGTGTATTGTCCTGTAAAGGTAGGTTTTCTGTATATACTGGTGAGAAAACGAAAGTCATGTTTTTCAACTAAGACGTCAAGGAACGGTAAAGAGTTATGTTGTTCCTTTTCGAAAGTAAATTTGAGAGCCGAGTGCAACGAGTTTAGGTCTTGTAAGAAACATTCACTTTTCTGCTCAGTTTTAAAAATGGCAAGTGTGTTGTCTACATAGCGGAATTAAACAACAGTTCTGGTAACTTTGTTAAATGGTTCTTTTTCATGGAAACCAACGAAAATATTGGCTAAGGTAGGTCCAAGAGGAGAACCCATAGCGTATCTACATGTGCCGATGTTTCCATTTATCAACGTTATATTTTAAGATCTGTGCAAGAACTCAGCTAACAGATGTTACCTTATATAAAAGCTATCTTCTTCTTATATGTGTTTGTGACACAGCTGTTAATGTCTTTTTCAGTGGTTATAAATAATGAGACTTAAACCTTTTTTTCTTGTAATATGTAAAAATGCTTTAATGTTTTTTAATTAATATTGGTAAAGTTTGTCCGATTTTCAGTTTTAACTAATTCATAATATTCTGGTTATTCTTCCAATCGCTTCATGTTGTGGTGTTTTCAGAAAACTGAAATAGGACATTTCTTTTGCGAGATTAAAAACGGTTAAAAAAGGGAGATTGCATTTTGTACTTTAAAACTTTAAAAAAAATACATAAAAAATTAAAAGAGGCTCTCAACATTTGTACCGACTTATTAAGGGTAAAATTAAAAATTATTGTTTATCTTCAAATCTAAAATTCTGAATTCCTCCAGGGACTTGTGAGTATTATTTCTTTAATTGCTATGAAGATTGCTGGTTCGTCATTGTGAACGTAACTGTTCTTCGCAAGAACACGAAGCAATTATCCTAATTTCTTTATCTTTCTGAGAACTTTAGTACAACGACGTATCTTAAAAGTTACCAGAATTTTGAAATAGCCTTCTGAAAGTTTCTTTCCTTTCTTTCCAGGAGTTAGCTTTTTTTCTACAAGAAAATGCAAATTTTTGAAAGTGAATATCGTGTAAGAGCAATAAATTTACATACATTTTAAGTGTGGAATGATCGATATCTTTTGCGTGTCTCTCATTATAAAACCTTAGTTCAATTAGCATTCTTTGAATAACTTATGCAATCAGCTTGTATCAATTTAATTATCTCCAGATTTCATGGTTTGATTATATGGTGGTTTCTTTTTCACCAAGATAAAATATTGTATGCTGTGTTAGAGTATAAATAATTGTTGATTATGTTTTGCAATTTTTACTAAATGTTTAGCAAGTCTGAAGGCTTATAATGCTAAAAAATCGGGTTTTCATACCTGCGGTGGTCGTAAAACAAACGGCCTATTGTGCAGTTTTGTGCTTAAGAACAAACAAACAAAAACTATAGGTGTTTAACACAACCGTTATTGCATTGGGCTAAATCTTACGGTCAACCGAGAATACCTTATGATTCATGATTGACTAAAGGTGGGTCGAAGAAAATTCGTAAAGATAGTAAAAGTTCAGAAAAAGTCCCAGTGTTGAGAATAAAGAGCCAAAGTCCAGAGGCGAGAATTACAGGATAGAAAAGAAGGTGAATGTTTAGAATAAGAAATGTAATGTCCAGGAAAGAAAACCAGAGCTCAGTGAGGAGAGGTGTGCGAAATGTTGGTCACTATCTATAAAATCGATTTGAGTATACAATAACCTTGCCCTTGGGTCATTTCTATGGCCTGTGATTACAGAGGTTAAAAGTACTGACCTCCTTCTTGCAATTACATTGTAGTTTAGTGGTTTGCAAATGCAGATAACACCTAAAATTGACCCTTTCTGGGAGTGTTCATTACAGAATGTTCTGACACGAAGTGCCTCTAAAGGTTTCAGTACGTAGAATAGTTTTCAATAGCAACAAGTTACGTAAAATCTACAGCAGATATAAAGTCGAGGTGAAGAAGAACCATATTTTTAGATTATTTGGTATTACGAAGGTGGTGTTATGCCTCGTAAAATGACATACTTTTGGGAAGGATATGTAACAGTTATATCAACACAAGATATTCATACACTCGGATCATAAAGATGTGCTCAATTCACGGATTTTGAATTTCCAAACGGGAATATCTATTGCACCTAACGACATTGTAAAACAAAAGAATATGGATCAACTTAGAGCAGCAGAACCGTCCAGAAAGAGACCTGACAAATGTATTGCCTCAACTTAGATAAGCAAAAATGCTCTGTCTTGTAACAGGTGAAAATCTACGAGCCTACGCTACATTCAAGATGAAGGCCATCTGATAGAGCATGGCCGGAAGTGACGACATGAACTGCCACAATCCTATAATCATAGTATGTAGATGTACGAACATTTTATTCTTTTAAGTTCTTATTTTCGTCGTGAGAATATAGACACTTGTTACAGACATGTGAAAATGGTTTCTAGGGCTAGTGGTTTTATGACAGGTAATAATAAACTATCATATCTATATTCTTGAATCACTTATATGGGACAGTGATCAACTTCTGCTTGTTTACATCTCATGCATTCTCATAGCAGATGGGAAGATGATGTGATTTTTGGGTTTCCTCAGGTAATAAGTTGGAGTACATTTCAAAATAGTGTTCTCGCCAAAGCCAGTCGACCAATGTGATTTTGTAAATTTTCTTTACAGTCCAATCTTCAACTGGGGTTTGTTTTAGTTCAGTTTTAGTTCAATTAGCAAACACTTATTTGCTTTACTATGCTGTTTTTATGTTGTTGTTTTTTTTCAGTGTGATGTATGTGTGTGGTTTGTAGTTGAAGTTACTTCATGACTATATCGACACTCTAGTTTTAAACGAGCAACTTAGTGGTGAGCTAGCCATGATTTCGGATGTTCGCAGTAGACACATTTGATCCTGATGTAAAATGTTATGAAATATATCACAATTTTTATCCAATTAATTAGCCAACAAACATTTAGGACCTGAAGATAACTAGAAGATCCTGAATTTAATATATAAGAATGGGTGGAAAGAGATAAAACTAGTTGTACCACAGAAAATCACGAGCATTTATTGTACGCAAATCATAAATTTATTTATATTACAAATTGTCTGTTTTATTTTAGAAAGATAACAAAAACTTCACAATGAAAACTCGTATTCCTGAAGCCAAATAAGTTTCATTCCGTTCACAGCAAGGCATAAAACAGCAATGGTAGCAATAAGAACTAAACCAGTAGACTAATATCATGCAGAGAAATATACTTTGTACAGATAATTTAGGCTTTATTCTGCAGCCAGATGATCTATGCTCATTTGTAGAGATTCTGTAATCCGATTCCACCCTATATGTATGCAAGAACTTAACACCTCTAGCAATGGTGGAAGTATGATATGGACAAGAAGTATTAGGGGTGTACAGACCATTACATCTTACAGTTAATACTATCTCTTTTATAGAACACGTTCTACAACTCTTTGTGTTGTCAGATACTGGAGCAACAGGCCCTGAGTTGAGTCTATTGTTTGAATGAACAGTTATCGCACGTTCACCAGAACTTAATTCAATAGAGCATGTATTGGATGCTTTTGAGATATGTATCTCGTTCTATCAAGTGACTTCAGGTCAACAGGCCTTTTTTTTCAAATGAATGAAACTAAATATATTTGTGAAACTATACTTTGTCATAGTTTTAATGAGCTAATTTATTTGCAGTTTTGATAGTAATAAGATTTGTTATCAAAGTGAGTGTTTAAACATCATTTTGGTGTCAAGTTGAAATTATAATAACAAACTTGGAAGTACTCAAAAATATTTTTGCACTGCTGAACCATTCATAAAGCATTTGTTTTCACAGCTTGATACAAATAAACAGGTGCCCCAAATTTAAACCTTAACTGACTTTAGGGAGCAACATTCTGAAGGTTTGGTTAAGCATTCTTCTGAATTCTTTTTCAGAATGTGAACACGTTAACAGTTTGCCTTTCACCTTTTTGCTAATGTTAAATAAGTTAGCGAAGTAATTTGTACTTTAATGCAAAATAAACTTTACAGCCTAACGCGATTTGTGGTAAAATAAATATTTTGGTGACATCTTTTTTCAGAATACTGTTGAAATTATTTTACAGATTTAAATGTATATATATATAGATATGATAGAGGAGAATCTATTTATACTTTTGGTATTTTCCCTTATCTATAACTAAAGCTTCATTAAGTTGAATTTGAAACCTAAATACAAAATTGAAAAAATCATAATAATCATTAATCCTTTTTAATTTGCATAACGTAATAATGTTAAAATGAAGATTTATTATTATAAATGTTTAGCTGTGAAAGTACTGTATTCTTCCAAAACCAGTATGTATGCACGAGTTTATTGCTATTTATCTGCTTAATATATTATTTTTTGTTGTTAATACGGGATGTTATTTGTTAGATCTTGCTCCAATTTATAATAATATAAACACGTGTACCGTAAATAAACCTATTAAAACCTTTATGGTTTAGTTAAGAGGTCTGTTAGGAGTTTTGTAAAATTTTTAACATCATTCAACAAGTGAGAACCGTTCTGAAAGCTCTGCTTATAAAATGAAATTTCTTAAAAGTCAAAATGTTCAATGACATTTTTGAGAACTTCAAATATATTTACACCGATTTCCAACAAAGTTTTACATTCCAGTTATCTGATGAGGTTTTTCTTTACTGGTGAGTTTAAATATATTTACAACTGAATGGAATAAATAAAAAACTAACTTTTAAATGTTAATTAAAATTACAAATACACCTTGCTAGTGGACGAAACAATGGTTCGCAGCTATGTAACACGTATAGAACGCATTGTTATTTGTGAATTTCACGTATGTTAGTCATAAGGTAAGATATCGGTGCGTATCAAAAATTATTGCCGATCTATGTCAATTAATGTAGTAATTTTTGGTTTACAGGAAATTTTGCTTTGGTTTCAAAGAAGGGAAAATTTATTGCCTGTCGTCAAAATAGGCTTTTTGAAAGGTCTAAATACAAAGTTAAAAAATGTGGTTCCTGGAAAGTTTAGTTTTGAAATGCATAGTTGATAATTGTGGATCATTCCATACACCCTAATGTCAATTTAAGATGACCGGAAAGATTACATTAAAATGTTCAGATTACATAGCTAATGAGTCTAGTCTTAATGTACGGAGGTGAGAATGGTGGAAAATGTGATTTTGAATGAAGCTATAACATTGGAATCTCAGAGAACTTAACAATGAAGTATCCATATGAGGTATCCTGTAATGTTTGATTTTGAAGTTCTGGTGTTAATCAGAGTCTTCAGTTCGTAATTCAATCCATCAGTTCAACTCTCGTTGTAAAACATAAATGAAAAAATATATAATTACTGTTCTCGATAATTATACAATATTCTTGTTTTTACTCTAGCCCCCGATATCTGTCTCATTAAACCATTCATTTGCCGGTTTTAACCTGGTTTAATTGTATCATTAAACACGTTGCCAATCACGTGTCACATCCTCCAAATGTGTCTTAATATCGACTTCTGTATATAATACTGGTATTTATTTCAGTTTAAAACCACTATGACTTTATACATTAATTAATTATGTCAACTTCGCAAATAAGCAGAAGCGAATTGCAAAGAAATTAGGTTTTATATCATATAAAGATTGATTACAGATTATTCAGCTATGATAAATGTCACCCAGTAATGGGATTTAACTGTAAATTTCACACAGGATTATTGTTTAATGGGATCTATGTGGTGAATTTGATGACAGAGCCAAATGCCCGCAGTAGGCATAGCGAAAATTCGAAAACAAAAATACCTATACACTTAGACAGATAGGTGCAAAGTGTTGTATGGAAAAAAAATTAATAAAATATAATTCCTGGAACTTCAAAGACACTGAGTTTCAAGGTTTCCGTCCAATAGTAACTGTTGACGTTGTTATTAATTATCTGTAAAATAAAAACAGAATGTATCTGCTTTCTATTATAGATACTCAGACAAAAGATTAACAAATACATTTATTTTAAATATTGGCCCGGCATGGTCAAGTGGTTAGGGCGCTCGATTCGCAATCTGAGCGTCGCGGGTTCGAATCCCCGTCACACCAAACATGCTGGACCTTTCAGCCATAGGGGCGTTATTATGTTTGTGGTCAATCCCACTATTCGTTGGTAAAAGAGTAGCCCAAGATTTGGCGGTGGGTGGTGATGACTAACTGCTCTAGTCTTACACTGCTAAATTAGGGACGGCTAGCGCAGATAGCTCTCGTGCCATGCCGGTCTGGGAATTATATACAAAACAATACCATGTGAATTAATATGTTGATGTGCTTGCACAATATTAACTTGAAAAATTCTATCGAATCTCGATTTCTAGCGCTGTAAGCCGCCGGAAAGCAAATAGTGTGTTAGGAACCATGATTGAGTTTAAAATATTAATAAAGCATAAGAAATACATGTTATCATGTTTAATAAACTTTTAATATATTTATTTAAAATTCGAGAAAAGTTCCAAAGTTCAGGTTACTGACTTAATCTCTTGAAAAGTACGATAACATTGTTAAAGTATATATATTGACATCTTTGTTTGTACAACCCTCACTAATAATAACTTTGCTTTGGAATTATTTTATTGCTATTTACTAATATATTTTATACTTGAAAATGTAACTTTAACCAACAACCAATTTTATATCAAATAATTTTATTTGTATTTGAGCACAAAGGCACACAATGATCTACCAAACCCAATTTTAGCGTTATAAGCCACTGTGGGGATAGTAAATAATATTTTAGCATGTTCAACTTTTCAGCTGAATACAGCACTCATTATTATATATGTATGTTTATTTTGGAGTTTTGATAGAAAACCAAAAGGTAAGCTATGACCAAGTAAGAAAGGTGTATGAATTTTGGTATAATTCCTTGAATAATATGTTCTTACTTTAATAATATGTTCTTACTATAATAATATGTTCTTACTTGAATAATATGTTCTTACTTTAATAACATGTTCTTACTTTAATAATATGTTCTTACTTTAATAATATGTTCTTACTTTAATAACATGTTCTTACTATAATAATATGTTCTTACTTGAATAACATCTTCTTACTTGAATAATATGTTCTTACTTTGAATAACATGTTCTTACTTTAATAATATGTTCTTACTTTAATAACATGTTCTTACTTTAATAATATGTTCTTACTTTAATAACATGTTCTTACTTAAATAATATGTTCTTACTTGAATAATATGTTCTTACTTTAATAACATGTTCTTACTTTAATAATATGTTCTTACTTTAATAATATGTTCTTACTTTAAGAGGAATTTCGG
>NW_013666488.1:202471-205569 GCF_000517525.1 Limulus polyphemus
ACAGCGCTAGAAACCGAGTTTCGATACCCGTGGTGGGCAGAGCACAGATAGCCCTTGTGTAGCTTTGTGCTTAATTACAATATATATATATATTTCATATTTTTATCACTTGAAGTCAATGTCGTAAAATATATTAATTTGTTAACAGACGGTGTTCGGGTTCATTAACGAGCTAATACTTCTTTCTAGTGTCATCTAAAATATGGCACCCCAATGGCACAGCGGTATGTCTGCGGACTTACAGCGCTAGAAACCGAGTTTCGATACCCGTGGTGGGCAGAGCACAGATAGCCCTTGTGTAGCTTTGTGTATAATTAAAAACAAATAAACACATCAAAAATATGTTACATTTTCAGAAGTAACATTACTTAACAGAAGTAACATAACATTATGTTACATTTTACATCATACTGAAGTGTCTGAATAAGAAAAAAAAACTTACTAATCAAAAGCTCATGATTTTTTATTATTCCAGCAAATACAGAAAGTTATGCACAATGGGCCATTTGTGCTCTGCCCACCACGGGTATCGAAACCTTATTTTTAGTGTCATAAGTCTGCAGGTTTCCCACAGAGCCACTAGGGGTTTTTACTGGTCATTAAAATAATCTAGTAATTCCTAGCTTTCCTTACAGTTTCGTCATATTTTATCACTTTAGTTTTTAATTCACAACTACATTTGTTTGTAATTAAGCACAAAGCTACACAATGGGCTATCTGTGCTCTGCCCACCACGGGTATCGAAACCCGGTTTCTAGCGTTGTAAGTCCGTAATTTAGTGTGTCGAGACTACAATACATTGCTCATTGTCATACTACTTAATAGTGTTTACACCAACCATAAGGTTATCTGACAATATATATCAATTAAAACTCAGGACATGAAAGAGATCGTAGCACTTGCAGCATGTGATATAGAATATATTTGCAGAAGCAGGATCTACTCAGTGGAAAGGATTTCAAATAAATCCGCCGAGAAATGAAAGAATGGTGATCGATTGAAAAGTTTTTGGAAGAAGACGAAAGAATAGAGAAACAGTACGTCTTTCTGCAGAGACATAATTATTTTTAACTTTCATTACTCTTTGTTTTAGAAAACCTAATTTTAAAAACATTTCATGGACAACTATTTTTACAAATATAATTAAATTTGTATTCTTAATTGTTATGGAAAAAGATAAGCATAATAAAAAACGATCTGATTCATATGCTACCTTCTTCAATAGCAACTCAAAATTCTGTTTCTTCTTATTACCTAAATTTGACCTGATTCATATGCTACCTTCTTCAATAACAACTCAAAATTCTGTTTCTTCTTATTACTTAAATTTGACTTATTACTTTGCATGACTGTAATTTATTAAGAAAATTATCTGTTTTCACTGAAAACCCTAACCATCAGAGAAGCAACACATAAGGTAGCAATACTGGAATTACAGCCTACCATATCAACGAAAAAGAATATTGTTATGACCGGAAATGTTTTATATCCGAATTTCAGATTTCACTTCTGAGCTTCTTTTACGGCCTGAAGTCACCGCTGTGTTCCAAATAACCATCAAACAAAATTTTAAGCTGTTTCTTCTGTATACAACATACATATAAGGTAGACTATAAATATTAATGCTTTGTGCATTTTGATCACAGTAAACGAAAATATGTGATAGAACATAAAGGCAGATATTGCATGAGAAATACATCTGTGTTTGATGTGTTTTAAGTAAAAGTGAAAACAAAACGACAGTTTCATAATAAGTAATTTGCCGTTTTCATAATGTAATTACAAATATACAGCTCGTGGACTACCTACATTTCTAGTTATGAATAAGAGAAAGAAAGAAAATATTCTAAAAAGAGCAGCAGGTAAACCACACAAACAATTATATTTGAAGCCACATCCTAATGCTCGCCAGGCAAAAAATATAAATAGAAGAAACATCATATAACATAAAACCATAAAAAAGCATTTCTGGAATTTCACATTTACATATATATATATATTCCTTTTCAAAACATACTGACAAAGTCATTTATTCAATAATATATTAATTATTGTAAAAAAGCAGGTGTAATGTCTAATCTATCTATCAGAAAAATAGTCCAGGGTGAGCATTTGAGCCGTCTTGGACCGTCTGGAAAGCTGCTCGTGCAGTCTCACAAAGTACAAAATGTCATGTTTCATGTTTACCGACGGAGAATGTTTGGCGGAACCAAATTCTAGTTATAATAAATCGTATTTTCTCCAGTTACAGAACCAGTAGAATCATACAATATAAAACAAGTAAATTAAATAAAAATAAGTGTATTTCCGTTTTCACTTGCTGACGTGTTGCACTAAACGTATTTTTAGGATATTATATTCAATAATAATGAAATAATAGCTGTGTATCTGAAACATTCTTCATGTGCCTGTCTATTCTTGATTTTCGAAATTTTGTTCATATTTAGACGTATTACTCCAATGATTTTTTATATGTCCCTCCAATCGTTCTTCTTAAAGTTCTTCAAGACATAACCCTTAGAAATATCCATTCAAACTCTCCACTTACGACTTTCCCAGCAGATATCCTGCTCAAATGTCCCTCCTACACACTTCCGTTGTCCAAACATGTTCTTGCATGATCTCTTACGGTTGTCAGAGTCTAACTAGAAACATCGTGGTTATTTTAGAACACATTTGTTTTAATACTTACGTATAGATAAAATACAAACACTATTAGAAGATATATTCAAAATAAATAAATAATAAGGGATCTAACAGTAAAGAATAATAGCAGTAAAGATTTTGTTTTCACGTTATGGGATTACGAGTTGCTCATAGTGAAAAGAAGAATAAAAAAGTAATACAACAAAGATAGATAGACAGGTAGATAGATAAAAAAATTCCCGAAAAATAGGCCAAAAAAGGACGAACATAAAATACGTACAGTTCGAGCTTGAGTAGAAAATACAATCTATGGAAAACAAAATAACCCTTAATAGAGCGGTATCTGTTGAGTATAAGATTGTATATTTGGTTATGTAGTAGTACATTTATCGCAAACTTCGTATGTGAATTGTTTTTGTGTTTTTAATTATGCACAAAGCTACACAAGGGCT
>NW_013666488.1:206467-208070 GCF_000517525.1 Limulus polyphemus
ATAATATGTTCTTACTTTAATAATATGTTCTTACTTTAATAATATGTTCTTACTTTAAGAGGAATTTCGGAAGAAACAATATCTACGGTTAACGTGATTTTTATCATAAATTATCCTATATTACAACTTTTTATGTTATTCTTTAACCATTGCATCAAAAAAATATTTTGTACGTGAATAATAGGTATTTTCTGTTATTTGCTTACTTCCTGTGGTATGTCTGCGGACATACAACGCTAAAAACCGGGTTTCGATACTCGTGGTGGGCAGCGCATAGATAGCCCTTGTGTAGCTTTGTGCATAATTCCAAACAAAAACAATTCACATACGAAGTTTGCGATAAATGTACTACTACATAACCAAATATACAATCTTATACTCAACAGATACCGCTCTATTAAGGGTTATTTTGTTTTCCATAGATTGTATTTTCTACTCAAGCTCGAACTGTACGTATTTTATGTTCGTCCTTTTTTGGCCTATTTTTCGGGAATTTTTTTATCTATCTACCTGTCTATCTATCTTAGTTCTTATTTTTTCCATATTACAGTATTTTGTAATATTGGGGAAAAATAGTTTTTATAAAATATGCATGTGTTGCATGTATAAAAATATATCACTTCAGCAAAACTAGTTCGAAATAAAATAGCTTAAAACAGTCTTTCAAGTGATGATATTATACAAAGAATAGTCTAAAACGAGTATTTTAAAGTTATAATCTCATTTGTTTCTTACTGACTCTTCGAAATTAAAGGTACTAGTTTTGTTGATAATTTTGTTTGTATCATTTATTAAGGAATAGGCTTTTTTGCCTTCATTCAGAAAAACGTTAATGAAGTATTAAGCTCAAATGCTCACCCTGGACTATTTTTCTGATAGATAGATTAGATACGGTCCAGACGGTCCAAGTATATAGTTCTTATGAGCAGCTTTCCAGACGGTCCAAGTATAATATAGTTTTTATCAGCAGACTTGGACCGTCTGGAAAGCTGCTCATGAAAACTATATACTTGAACCGTCTTGGAAAGCTGCTCATAAGAACTATATAATTGAACCGTCTGGAAAGCTGCTCATGAAAACTATATACTTGAACCGTCTGGAAAGATGCTCGTGCAGTCTCACATATCCTTGGTCAATGAAAAAGTTATAGTATTTATTTAGATTTTATTGGAAGTACAAAATGTCATGTTTCATGTTTACCGACGGAGAATGTTTGGCGGAACCAAATTCTAGTTATAATAAATCGTATTTTTCTCCAGTTACAGAACCAGTAGAATCATACAATATAAAACAAGTAAATTAAATAAAAATAAGCGTATTTCCGTTTTCACTTGCTGACGTGTTGCACTAAACGTATTTTTAGGCTATTATATTCAATAATAATGAAATAATAGCTGTGTATCTGAAACATTTTTCATGTGCCTGTCTATTCTTGATTTTCGAAATTTTGTTCATATTTAGTCGTATTTCTCCAATTATTTTTTATATGTCCCTCCAATCGTTCTTCTTAAAGTTCTTCAAGACATAACCCTTAGAAATATCCATTCAAACTCTCCACTTACGACTTTCCCAGCAGATATCCTGCTCAAATGTCCCTCCTACC
>NW_013666488.1:209070-229198 GCF_000517525.1 Limulus polyphemus
TTTTAAAAAATTAGGTTTTCTAAAACAAAGAGTAATGAAAGTTAAAAATAATTATGTCTCTGCAGAAAGACGTACTGTTTCTCTATTCTTTCGTCTTCTTCCAAAAACTTTTCAATCGATCACCATTCCTTCATTTCTCGGCGGATTTACTTGAAACTTGGTAGATTTATACCGTTGTTCAACACGTCAAATGTTATTTCTTAATTTTTTGACCTAGGCCTTTTTAATGATTTTAATGGGTTATAGGTAAAACAACCCAAAAATGTATATTTTGGGCTCCTGTGATAGAAATTTGTGATATCAAATATAAATGTGAAATATTTAACGCAATGATAAAATTCATTGAAAATAAATAATTCTTAATTTACTGGACTTTCTTTACGACTTTATTATGTTTCTGGGAAATAAAAATGCTTAAAAGATTTTTGACTGTCCTTCTATGTTAAAATAGGTTCAGAATACACACACTGACATAGTTATATAGAATATATCAACCTAATACCCGAGCGACGCCGGGTGTTTTCGCTAGTTTTTAATAATTATAGGGAGTTCAAGATGCCACAAAAAGCATAATTTTAGGTTTCTTTTAAATTTACTCCACCATATTTCGGCCAATTTACATGGGATTTGGTAGAACAATAGTTTTACTATAGGACCAATAAATACAAATACAAAAATGTTGACTATACCCATTTTTGGTCATCTTAGGTTAATCAAAAGGGGTTTTGGTTTATTATTTAGCCTTGTTTTGACCAATTTATATGGGATTCGGTACAATTATATTTTTCTACAGGCAAAAAACATTGACAAACAAAAATATGGGACTTGCCCATTTTTAGTAATTATAGGGTGGTGAAGATCCACAAAAAACATAATTTTAGGTTTTTTGACCATTTCTCCGACGTATTTCGGCCAATTTACATGAGATTTAATACAAAACTTCTTTTTTTTTTTACCGGTCCCAACTAAAAGATATAGAAAATCTTAGAATTTTTGTCTTTTGCTCAATATTTCAGCGGGGGAAGCACAATTTAGGATTTTCGTGAACTATTCATGTGTATGTCAATCATCTTACGGGGGATTTGGTATGAAGGATCCAAGCGGTGGTATAAGCAGTTTTCGATTTTTCTGTGTTTTTCACGCTTTTTCTGGTGTTTAGGATTGCTTGGTGGAAACATGTATTATACGCGAATGTTGGCATCTTTAATTAAGTTTATGTAAGGAAACTAAAATGTTAAGGTGAAATTGAAAGAGTCGCTAATTATTAAATGAACGTATATTAAGTATAAGATGTTTTCTTTTATAAATTATAATTATTGCTATAACATTTAGGTTTTGTTGTTTTCTAAATTCCTGAATGAAATTGATAGTTTTATAATAGTTTATGTAAAGTGAAATCAGCATAACACAGATATATTGATCCCCTGGACAAATCTTTAAACTAATTCTATACCATTAATACTTACTCATCATTTTAATAATCAGTAAATACTTATGCTATATATTCGATATTTCTATCGAGTGTTTTTGAGTTGAGAACTACGTGAAAGTCCTGCTCTGAATCTTATGCCTACGAGTCATTTACAAATATTATGTTGGTGGTACTGTTTATTTGAGGTTCAATGCTTTCAACAATCCAGAGAACAGCTTACTTTATGAGTTCAAACTCTATCCTCATGCTGCTTCTTTCAAGCTATAATACTTCATCAGCTTTATGTAGATCGTTGTTACTCCGTGAGACGAGTCATTTCCAACCAGTCTTCTCATTATCAGTAAAATAGGAACAATTTATGGCTATAATTACAGATGACTGTCCACCATGACTGTCCATCAAACAGATGCTGATAGGTCTTGATGCTTCTCCCTCTGCCCATTGTCTACATTTTCTACTAAGTCTAAATACCACGGATCCCAGTGATGTCAAACGTTTATCCCACAAGGGGCGCCCCCCATTGGTACAGCGGTATGACTGCGGATTTACAACGCTAGAAACCGGGTTTCGATACCCGTGGTGGGCAGAGCACAGATAGCCCATTGTGTAGCTTTGTGCTTAATTTCAAACAAATCAAATCAAAAATCCCACAAGGTGCACCTAAAATCTAGTGGTAATAAATTATTTTAATGTTAGCTATATAACACCTCTCTAACCATAACTGTCTTAGGCAATCCCCTGTGGAGTTACTGTTGTGCTAGAATGTCCTAATTATAAAAGATAATGGCACAGTGAAGAATGTAAGTTATTCAGAAGTTAAAACCTTAGTGAAGAGTGATGCTTGGAAGTTTTGTTGGTGATGCTGAGGTTTGTGAGATGTAATAGGGTCTTTATGGGATGGCTCACAAAGCAAAACATGAACTGGCTCTGTACCTGAAACATGATGACATGTAATACACGTACATATTTTGCAAGTGTGCAAAGTTCTTAAACTAAACATTTATTTTTTATATCCCCTTTCTTTTTTATTTGTTTCTATTTTCTTCTTCTATTATCTTTCTTTTTTCTTGTATACCTACATTCCATATTATCAACTATATAAATTAATTCGTCACTATGGTTCACTACCATTGTTCAGTCATAATTGTAGAACAGACAGATGAATAAGTTTAAATTAAAAGTGAACCAATGAGTGAACCCCATAACCCGAGCGCTAGGACATTCCTAGGTTTCTCCTGAAAAAGGAAGGTCCACCTATCGAAAGGGTATAGGGTAACGTATTTTTGAATTAAACTGATTTCTTAAACCTAAATGTTTTTCTAACATCATGAGTATTAACTCTCGTTAGCCTTTGTGAAAAGTTACAATATTTATAAAGGCTTGTAGATCACTATAAAGAATTGCAGCCATTTTTTTCGCATATTATTTATCGGTCTGCAATATAAAATAGAGAAAATAATTTTACTAACTACTAGATGTTATTTCAGCTTATCAAACTGAAGCTGTTTTATTTACTAAACTATTTAAAGATTGCAAAGAAGAAAATAATAAATTATTTCATAACGCAAGCGGGTTTTTAAAAAGAATGTGCAAGTACTTATAAAACATTTGTGTTAAACGGTTTACCAAGAAAATGTTTAAAAAAAAAGAAATTTATTATGATTGTTTGTTTGTTTTTGAATTTCGAGCAAAACTACACGAGGGATATCTGTGCTAGCCGTCCCTAATTAAGCAGTGTAAGACTAGAGGGAAGGCAACTAGTCATCACCACCCACCGCCAACTCTTGGGCTACTCTTTTACCAACGAATAGTGGGATTGACCGTAACATTATAACGCCTCTACGGCTGAAAGGGCGAACCTGTTTGGTGGAACGGGGAATGTATTATGAATTTGTGGATTTACCGAAGACTAAATTTTGTTGATTATACATCTTATATAGCATGGAGTTATTAAATTCAGTGTTAATTAAAACATTATAACTACCCTAAAATGAAAATTAAAAACTTTTGTCGGAATGCAAGAGGGCCTAACATCCATTTATTTAGATGCTCTGTTGGAACTAGTCAGAACTAGTCATTTTCTCCCTTTAATTTTTATCATTGAATTAACTGAACAGATGCTTAAAGCTGATGGTGGATTATGTATTGGGAGTATTTCAAAATATATATCTGTATTGTTATATTCTGATAATGTAGCTATTTTCAGTGTAACTCCCATCAAGTTACAGACATTGTTGAATATATTAGAAATGTTTTGTCAAAAATCGAAAATCAGAGTTAACAAAAAATGTAAAATAGTAACAAATAAATAAATAGAAAGTCTATAAGGATGTATAAGAATAACATTTAGCTAATGACAAATTAAATTTTCTATTGATATATAAATTTCTAGGAATAACGAATTTAACTACACTGTTATATCACTTGGCGACTACACAGTTTACAAAACAAGCTGAAATCTCTTATACAATACTCAAACTGAAAACTACAATGATTATTAATTAATTTAAGTGCTACCTCTTGGATATTATCAAGTCAATTAAACTAGAAGATTATCCAGTTAATGTGTTACCGAAAATATTTTAGAGGCACCATTTGATATAAGGGAAAGAAAGTAAAAAAAGACTTGCCTATACTAATACATATTATCGGTATAATTATTTTGGGTATCGAATTTAATGGATTCAGGCATTGGCCACTAGTATTTGAAATGAACAATGTCATAACCAGTATGCTTGTTAGCTTTTACACATTAGGATGTAAGCGTGCGCGAACGGACTGAAATACGATTTATAACATCACAAAACCCTATTTAGGCTTATGTGTTTTTGAAGAATGGGGTATTTCTTCTCAGAAACGAGAACAAAACTATTTGATTAGTATGCTTTATGAAGGAATTAAATTTTTCTAGAAGAATAGGGACACATATTCATATGATGACGTTTTATTGTAATTGATATTACAAGATCCTGTTCAATATAGTTCGTTTAACTATAATATAATTCTGTTGTTAGATTGTACCATGTTCGCATATTAATATTCACCGTTTTAACCTTTACAACTCACAATAACACACACACAGCTTTGTTCGTCAATCTATCACTTCAGCTTTAATACAAGTGTTTAAGTTCAATATGTACAAACACATTACTATCAAATACCAATTATTTGTTTTGCTCTTTTGAAAGAGAAAATATGTAAGGGTACATCGAACATAGAATATAAAGATAGATGTTCTCTAGAAAACAAAAAAATTAGCATTAATTGCACAAGGTACAATAAAATACTGTTTCACAAGAAAAAACAGGAATTGGTGCAAAAAGCACAACACACAAATATTTATGAATACAGAGATGCAAGACGTATTCGTAATTTTTTATTTATATGGGTTTGAGAAAGAGCACATTAATAGTTTTAATTGAACATAATTTGCATTTTACATTCAATCCGTATATACACAAATAACATAATAATTGCCAAACATTCATTTAATTTTATTGATACAATACAGAATAAAAAAGCGTTTCTAAAAATTTATCTGAATTTTTAAAGGTAGTTTCATAAAAGTAATTTTTCAGGCTGTGCTTTGATACTAAATACAATTAAAATCTTAAAAGAAGTTAATATGCTTTATATGGTGTTGTTGTTTTTTTTGGGTTATAAGCGAACAAATATCAATACGATGACATGAATTCCTAATAGTTAATTTCAAAAGTTTTTACAAAGATTCTAAAATGCATATTGGTAAACAAGAGCTTTAAAAACGTTTACAAAAGCTTTCTTGATTTGAAATGTTAAGAAACACTACACTTGTTGTTGTTTTTTTATATCGAAATCAAATGCTTGGGCATCAATAACCTTTAAAGGTTATTCTTGGCTAGTACTTATAACTACCACCTATGCTTTTGAAGATGAAAATGACGTTTGAATTCACGTTACCTACTACACATTCTTATATATAATTTTTACGTTACGTTCTCAATAAAGTAGCATATCATATCTCCAGTGTCTTTGACCGTTTTTCTTTCTTTTATTGGCAAGCATCGATTAACATATTTTGGTAAAAAGAAAATTTATGTTTGTTGATTAACAAAATTGCAATTACAATTTTACCTTTCATTACAAGCACAAAGTGTTTCATCAATGCTATTTTTGAGTTAAACTGCTTAAAGGTGTATGGATGTTATCTTCCTTAAACATGTATATTATGTTTATTTTTCACCACTTCAAATTTCGTTTTGGTAGGCTATAAAATGTTATAATATGTCAACCACACTAAATCTACTAGATCAAGTACCGACGAGGCCTATCTGCAAATACCAGGGCTCATAAAACAAGTCACAATGGTACATTTATGTGTTACTTCTAGAAGAAAAAGTCAATTCCACGTGGCCATATATGCCATTACTAAGTTTTCTTTCGAAATCACTTCATGCGTTTTTGATATATACGTGTGTGTGTATTAACAGTATTAGTTAATATATCGAACGCCATTACTTTTTATTTTGTTTTATTGTTTATTATTATGCTATTATTATCAAAAGAGTGTTTTGCATTGCTACCATAAAATTTGTATTTAGGACTAACCTATATCTTCCAATCTGGCCGAACCACCAAGTAAGATATATTTGGATTTATAAGTAGAAACGTAAGAAATTTGTACGTAATTATCTATACTGATTTTCAGGTTGATTTTTAGTTTCGGTGTAAGTACATAGCTTACTTTGATATCGGAAGCTATTACATATATATAATGTTATTCATATTCAACAGGCAGTTAGTCTTAGTACTGAAACATGTCACGTGCATTACTATCCACTGTGATACTGTCACGTGAGGGTTGTCACATGTGGTGTTGTCAGCTCCAGCTTTCTCACATGCAGTTTTATCACATTTAGTGCTGTCGTATTCAATGTTTTCATGTACATGAGTGTTGTTTCACGTAGTATTGTCGCTTGTGGTTTTATCATATGTGCAAATATTGCTGTCAAACTGAATGCTGTCACACGCATTGTTTATACATTAGCTTTTTCACATATAGTGTCATCCCAAACAGAATGTTGTCGCTTGCAGTGTTATCATAAGTAATGTTTTCACATACAGCATATACTCTGCTAGTGCCATTCTTATCAATAATGTTTAAAGGTGTCTCTGCAAACATCCTGAAAACAGAGAAAAAAAAAACATAAAATTTGATTGCGTAAGGGTATAAAGATTAACTGAGGACCACATGACAATAGATAATTGTCAATTGTAAAAAATAAATTCTGTCATTAATTGCAAAATTATAAAATATACAAAAAATATATTTAAATAAATAATATTTAACAAAATATATTAACATGTTGATTCAGTAATGCCTTTATCAACAACTTTGTATACAGGTATATAGGCACAGAACACGTTTCAGGCAGTCATAATATCCAAGAAATAAAACTTGCACGATCACAGGTAAAATATCGAAATTAGAAGTTTATTTAAAGAGGGAAGCATTATCATATTCTCATTGTATTTGAATGAAAAAAGAATTAAGAATTAAGACTCATTTTATCAATTGATTTATAAGATTTCATTCTTGGATAATATAGACGTCATTACTACTTTATGATATGTATATTTTTTGTGATTGTTCTTATCTATAGATCTTATATTGATAAGCTAGCTAAGATCGGTGTTTGGTTAATTTTGATTTAGCGATTATTTGGGAAAAAATTGGAATTACCTTTAAAAATTAGGATCGGATTAAGCTTTTTAAAAGTTGTTTAAAATGAATAAGTTAACATACAAGTTGAGAAATTTCTAGCTTGAAGAGAGTTTTCCCGTTTTCGGAGAAGTTTTTATGATATAGTAATTATTAAAAATTATCAGCATTTGAAAAACTAATTTTGGTTGTTTTCATAAAGTTTTAGCCCTCTAACACACCAATACCGTGTAGAAAAAACATCCTATTTCTAATTGTCATACGGGAAATTAGTTCAAATTCTAGGATGCAGTTGGTAAATGATTACATAAATACACATAAGTACTGGTAGCTTTTGACGGTGATTGACAAATTTTCCAGTTTATGACTGGCTTTTCCATGTCAGCTTAGGTTTTATTTTCTAATAGGTACGAGTTTAGTGATTGATAAGACATTACATATATACATATATTAGATCAACAGAAATAGACATATTCGTCTAGGTTGTAAAAAGACAGTCAGGTTATAACAAATTTCTTTGAAGCTTTAACGGTTAGAGCACTGAAACTGTTATTGTGTTACACTTTAGTAGATATACACATACACCTTGGAACTCACTTTTTATGTGAAACTTAGTTCAAAACAAAAACCTGGTGAAAACGAGCATCACTCAGCATCAAAAATGGTGACCATGTTTTCCTTGTACGTACATACTTTTATATTTGTGTATGTATATACAGTTTTGTTTCTGAATATATATACAAAAGAATTATATGTTGTCTTCATGACGAAACCTTGTTTCAGGTGACTGGTAGAGAAATCGATATCTGGCTACAGTGTATGGTTGATTCGGACATGTGATCATTATAATAATCAATAATTAGATAGCATTAGAACAGGATATGACGTTTGGGAGAACGCCAAAATGGTGTATACTTATCCTAACTCCCCAAAAATAGTTTCATTTTCTTCAAAGGCCGACTTTCTTGATATTCATTCGAACGTTTCTCAATCCGATGTTACAGTTTGGTTTTCCATTCAGGTAGTGGTGTAGAAAAAAGTGTTTAAATAAGAAAGAAAGAGACTGATTGAAGTTTTACTTAAAACTATGAACAAAAGTTGTGCAACTGAATGGAAATGATTCTCCAGAAATAAAGAGCGGAATGTTGTAATTCTTGGAGAGAACTAGAACGGTTAACCAGAAAAATGTTCGAGTTTTGTGGAAACAATATCTGAATAAAGTTTCATTTAAATTCATATATAGTGCAATAAATAAATAAGATAACGGACTATACTCCACATGCTTGTAACAATGACTTGTTTATGGTACAAACAATGAGTTGTTTTTTATGGTTGAAAACAATTTCGACGTTAAACAGGATTTGATTTTGACGCTTGAAAAAGGCAATGGAAAAGCATTGATAGGAAAAATGAACAACTCCATATTAAACTGAATTTAGAGGCTTGGGTACTTTATAAACATATCTTGATAGTAGCAATTTTCCGCAATAAAGTCAACCTGCTGGATATTTCTTAAGAAAACGCAGGCATTCGGAGCAAATAAATATTTACATTAACTAGCATTCCCACCATTTATGGGAGAAAAACGACAAAACCTTACAATACAATAAAAAGTGGATGATATTGAGTTGTTATAATTTCAGAACTTTCCAGATCATAAAAGACTAAGGGTCTGTTGTCAAGAAAGAAAAATATCCAGAAGCTTAACAACAGAATTGATTTTGAAAAAGGTGTTATCTCAAGCTGAATTTCAGTTTGCGCCAAAATAATAGCTAGTGAAAAAATATGTAGAACTTGGTAAACGCTTTAAAATCATGTCAATTTTACAAAATAAAAGTTGCAGCAAACATTCTGAGCTAGAAAGGTCTTGTACAAAGAGTAGAGCTATCACAAAAATATAACACTTAAAGGAAGAAGCAGGGAAAAGGTGATGTGGAAAAAGAATACGAAAAAATATAGAAATAAAGAACAAGATGAGTTGTACAAGTTTGTGGAAGGATTACCAGCAATTCTGGAAACATGTAAAAAGTAAGAAAACCCTAAAAACATAAACAATTGTTGACTGGAAGACTGTATAATTGGTTGGCTGTTTTTAGAGCTAAGCCACATTGGACTATCTTTTGTGTTCACCGCAGAAAATCGAACTCCGAATTATAGACTTACTGCTGTCCCGCCGGGGAACCTGTACAATTGAATTATTATTTCTCGGGGTACCTTAACAAAAGTATTGATTAAAGCACAGTTGAACTAGTCAGATAAAGATAAGTGACAATAAGATTGACTTTAATCTTGGTAATGAATGCATTAGCCATACCAAAGGTGATAATATAAAATTAAAGTATTTTTCATCTGTTTAGCCTGTATGATAATATAAACAGCAACGGTATATATGATACCAGATGGAGGCTTGTGTGGATATTCATTGCGAATGCTGATGAAACGTAGAAAATATGTAGGTGCTTTAAGAATGCACTTGTTCTTTCTTACAACGACCTATTAATTAACAATGTAAGGCCAATAAATATGGTTAATCTCTGGAAGACAATTTTACGTTCATAACAGGGTGTTGTTGGCAGTGCTTGTGACATGTTTGGGAACACTGGTGGAATACCCTAGAGAATATATTACAAACTTGGAATCTGTAAGACTTAGTTAATAAAAGTAATGAGAAAAATATGTAACGATGAATTGAAATTGGGTATATAACAAAAAAGGAACAAATTTCGTTTTTGAAACGCGCAATCGCATTCATAAATAGGCTAGTTAACAACTTGCAGGTGTGAATATACGAATGTAATAGATAGATAAAGTCCATGTGCACAAAGTCAGACAGTTGTAATACAATATTGTAAAATACAAATGTACTTGTTATAAGATTGGATAAAAGCGGTATCTGGTGTTAGAGGAGACATAAAATAGAAAATACTAGATAAAAGAAGACCATGAATTCCGTCTCCTGCATAACAGAGCTCAGTACAAAGCCAATGAAACACATACTTGGCACGCATCTCTGTTAGTTATTTCTTTTCTGATTTGCTATTTCATTTATATTTATGTATAGAAAGGCAAGCGTACAAATTTCATTTCAGGAAAATCGTTTTAATTGCTGAGAGTTTCAACCGATTTGGACAATGGAAGATCTCTGCTGACGTTGAGCATTCCGTGCATTTGAACGATAGGAAGTGAAACGGGATGTGTTTTGATACTTTCGACAACACAACACATCTTTCATCGAATTTCTGAAATTGTTTGAAAGGAATGCATACAATATGGGATTAATACCTGAATTAAAATACAATAATAGAGTTGTACCAATCGTAATGAAAACGGATTCCTTAGTACCTCCGTTGAAATTAGGCGACCAATATTGCCAAAGTTTACGGGCATGGAAGGGCAAATTACATAACGCAAAACTCAATACAACCGCTAATAAAAGGCGGACTACTTTTCTCCTTGCATTAATAATTGTCCTTGGAGCTTGAGAAAGACACTGCTGTTCGAACGAGATAGTCTGCAAGTTCCTCCTTGTCCTACTAGAGATAGCTTGCTGGTTACATATCTGGCTAGTTTTGCGCATATTACAATAGCAACAATGCTCCGTCACAACAAGCTTAGATATATCAATTATTGATGAACGAACTTTTTGACAAACACAGGTTCCACCATCCTTGCTAATAACAAAATGAGCTCCGTGGATATGTTCAGAACTTCTCGATAGTCCCCCGGGGCAACAGAGGAGAGAGGAATGCGATCCTTGGAGATCAGAATGCCTTTTAGCTAACGCAGTTTGGAAGGGCTTTAATTCTACATCTCGCGTGTTCTCGTGCTCGGGAGACTTTAGATTACCTCTCCAAAGACGAATACCAATTATAGTATACAGTATGATGATTATAACTAAAGGAACAATTAGAAGAAACACAAAATTAACAATGTCATACACTTCAGAATCATAATAGCGTCGTTGCAAGAAGCATTCAATCGTTGTGCCTGATGGTGATGGAATCTCTGCTGTACCGTAAATGATGAGCCGTGGACAACAATAGACTGCACATATCAACCACACGAACGCTATAACAACTCGTAGTCGTTTCAAAGTAACAGCATGCTTACTCCACAATGGATGGACAATGGCCATGTACCTCTCGATACAAATTATCATTAGGATTGTAATAGAAGCAGTGTAAGTCAAACTCTGAATAAAATGGTACATTTTACAAAGAAAGTTTCCAAATGGCCAACTGTTCATCAAATACAGTGAGAGGTTTTGGAAAACGCAGAATACACCTACGCAAAGATCAGCTACAGCAAGGTTTATCAGGAAAAAGTTCGTTACTGTGCGTAGGCGCCGATGGAGGAAAACAACAATCATGATAAGTAAGTTTCCTGAAACACAAATAAAAACATAAGTATGTATGTATGATTGTTCTTCCTGAAACTGGTGTACAAACAAGTATACAAACCACAGGTGATAAAAGTTTTTAAATTATATATCATACGCAAATTTCAAATCATGAGAAGGAAACAGTTAGAAAAGTTTTTAAAATGACTTAAATTTGCTAACGGTAAAAAACTCTTTCTGCTTAGGTAAAACAGTTGTCGCATAAGCGTTTATATAATACAATGTTGTTGTTGTTTTGTATTTCAGAGTGATGAATGGAATAGTGAGCTTATATTTCAGTAAAATATTTCAATCTAAATATCAGATAATGCAGTTTTATTTTGAAAATTTGGGTTATTTTAACTGAATTAAAACCATGTTTTATAACTTTCTCTTTACTTCAAATGATCGGATAATGTATGAAAATTTAAAAAAAGGGAGATAGAACATGATATTACACGTTTAATAGTATTAAATTTAATATTAACACCAACGCCACAATCATTGTCTTGTTGTGGGAACAAAATATTTCTACTATAGCCAGTAGCTCACTTATTCATAGTTGTTACTGCTACGTTAAAGATAACCACTTCCAAAATAAAAAAAAAGTTAACATTTGAGTGGCATAAGATATTATTAGTACTGACACAACAAATACAAAGTATTAACACAAGAAAAATATACATGATATCAAAACGAGATGTGAGTGACACTATCGCAAAATACACGTTGCATTAACATAAAGAGATAGTGATATTAAGATATATGTAATATTAAAAAAGAAATACATGATTCTGATATAAGATATACATGATAATTTCCAATACATACGTAATACAAACACAAGAGAAATGTCGAATTAACCATAAAGATACAAAGATAAGTGGTATAAAGATATAGATCTATGTAACTAATACAAGATTCTGAAAAAAGTAAAGGTAAATATATCTGACCAGCTTGTATTTTTTTTTCATTGGAGCATATGAAAACTTGATGCGCTGCAGTTAGTGAAAAATCAGTTAATATAAATATATATCTAAATGTTCATAGCACTTTCATTTTGAAGGGTAAGAACTTCATTTGTAAGATTACTTTAAAAATTGCTACATATCTCTAAAAGTAACAACTCAGCTCTAAGAAAACACAAGGATGGTGAGAGTGATTTTGATTTGTCTAAAAATGTGTTTCATTACACGTTTAAAGATACATACTTGTATATTAAATTAATTTTTGTCACAAGTACATTGTACTTTACATTATGATGTGTATTCTAACCAATATGTTTACAAATAATTTAATCAAATGAGAAAAATCATTGTGTTACAGAAAAGGGACAAACTTACCAAATACACAACAAAAAAAGACAAAAGTGTAGGCGACAATCAGTGCAGCTCTTTCGGCCTTGCTGAAAATAGAGTTTACCTCCAAAGACATGTTGTGCCGAAAATTGGTGTTGTTGACTTCTGTTGAATTCTCGTCTCCCAAGTTGGCGAAAACAACCCCTTCCATAGTTTCATTGGCTTATAAACATCTAAGGCGGATAACAGTCATAATTAATCTGCTTTATCATTTAACATAAGACTGTGCCGGAGTTAACTTGAAAACGTTTTTAAAGTTTCACAGGCAGCAGAAGTCCATATATTACATATAGATTAGTCCTAACCTACTTACTGTTGACCTTCTTATTAACGACTAACCATTTATTTTCATATTTCATTCGTTTACAACAATACATATCTTCTAACGTAAATTACGAAACGAAAACAACATCACAATGCACACAGATTAACCTAGATTTTGTTTAGTACAAAAAGATCCTCTAGAAACTTATAAAACATGTTAACAGTATCGCCTGTGCACGTTAAGGAGAGGTACTTTTAGATGAATATAAATTAAAACACAATAATGATGTTATAGAAAAAAAGAAATGAAACTTCTAATTTTGTCATAAATAATATGTTAAAAGTACAAAAAAATAAGTTATATATTCATGAACTTGTTTCTATTTCCAGCTGATTGTTTTATAATTCTCAAATAGATATTTGTCGTTTATATTCAAATACTCAAATTAACCCAAAGAAACGAGTGTTTCATGCTTTTATAAATTCGGTATAAATCACACTAAGTAGCCAGAAATAGAGACATTATAATTAGACTATGATAGTGACTTGTGATACTTACATGTGGTTGTTTTTTTCACGTACTTCACCAGCTTGAGAATATAATCTTGAATTAAAAACAGCCAAGAAACAGAAAAGGGAGAAGAGACGTAATTAAACTTTGGGAGTAATCTAAAGGCGAATATGTTCATTTTTGTAGGAATCTTACTTAAGCATGTTGTCTGGTTGACGATACTTAAATATTTATAGAAATAAATATCTTTAAAATGGAAATAAATATAACAATATACAGAGGATTGAATAAGTTATATTAAAATGATTTTGAAGAACCCCAACCGATAAGAGATTTAACATTTACTAAAGTGAATACAAATATCTGTATCATAAGTACTTGGAGTATCATTAAAATTTATTGAAATTTTTACCACATCTAGATTTGAAATTATGATTTATTTGCATAAGACTTTATACTGTCGGATTTTTTTATTCAATATAATGTTCTGGTTTGTAGGTTAAAAGCATTGTTTCAACAAACATTGCTTTTACACTCCCATTATTTGATTTATTACTAAGAAATGTGTTTCTTTTAAATCTTAAAACCTCTCATATATCACCACCGACCGCCAACTCTTGGGCTACTCTTTGACCAACGAATAGTGGGATTGATCGTTATGTTATAACGCCCCCACGGCTGAAAGGAACGAGCATGTTTGGTGTGACGGGATTCGAACCCGCGACCCGCAGATTGCGAGTCGAGCGCCCTAACCACCTGGCCATGCCGAGCCATCCAAATTTAATGGGTACTTGATGCTAATTATTACAAACTATATCCGAGTATCAAAGTTATGCCCTATGTGGTAATTTTTACCTGATGTATAGCAGAAAATACGAGTGATATTCAACCAAAAACTGTATAACTGTAAAAAAATAAAGGTGCTGCCAAAAAAAAAGGAGAATTGCAACAGAAAAATGTGGAATGAAAGTTTGCGGCCAAAATGAGAAAAAAAAAGTGGATGATTAAAATTTTATTCAAACTATTGTGAATAAGAATTCAAAGTTTTACAAAATGTGTAGAGTTTGCATATTTATTACAAGAAATCACATGAGCCGCTGGTTTTTGTCGATGTGTAGCTAAGCATAAAACAGCGGCATTTTGGCCACAAATTTTTATTTCACATCTTTCGGTCGCAATTCTTTTTTGTTTGTTTGTTTGTTTTTTGGCAGCACATTTTTTTACTGCTCTGCTGTTTTTGGATTATATACCTTTTCTATAGTTAACTAATGACAATTTCAAGTAAAAATAACGTTGTTTGCGACATTAAAAAATGGAGAGGACAAAAAAATGATAGAAATAAACAAGTGATTTTTCTACTGTCAATCTCATCCAGATATAACTCGTCAAAATCTGACCTAAAATATGTTGTTTGATCATAATAACAACTGTCTTTGTCTATAGTTTTAAAACAAGTATTACTAGCAGGTAAAAAGCTTTTATTTTTTTTTCACACATCTTCAAAGTTAAGTTCTCCTCGTACAAAATCAATTTCAATAATAACAACTGCCTTTGTCTATAGTTTTAAAACCAAGTATTACTAGCAGGTAAAAAACTTTTATTTTTTTCACACATCTTCAAAGTCAAGTTCTTCTCGTACA
Organism: Limulus polyphemus; assembly: GCF_000517525.1. NCBI lineage: Eukaryota > Metazoa > Arthropoda > Merostomata > Xiphosura > Limulidae > Limulus > Limulus polyphemus. The sequence continues at coordinate 224,355 of NW_013666488.1, forward strand.
AAATCAATTTCATAGCACATTATCTTTTAAGCCAAATCAATTCGTTATTCGAAATTGGTTGAAATTCAGAAATGACAACATATGACTCAAGAGGGTTAGCACTGCTGTTTTTTGTTGTTGTTGTGTATTTTTACTGACGTAAAGTAACAAACAAAAATATATATCTCAAAGCGACAACTTCAAAATAATGATCTATTTTATTAGCAGTAAGACTATAATGTTTTCCTTCAGATAGAATCAATGTTGTGTTTATTATCTAAATGAATCTCAAATAAGGCCTAATTTATTGAGATGTTTACATAAAGTGTAAAATCTTTAAATTTATTGAATTGTAAATAAAGCTTAAGGAAAGAAACATCAACTACTCCATTTTAATGTTAAAATACAGTTTGTTTGTTTTTTGAAGCAAAGCCATCTTGGGTTATCTGCCGTGTCTACAGCGGTGAATCGAACCCGGATTTTAGCGTTGTAAGTCCAAAGACTTACCGTCACTAGGCGACTGTTCAAATACTAAATTAAATTTTAACTTGGAATAGAAAATCATTATATTTGAATATTTTGTATGGTTATATAAAATTACGAACTGATTAAACGTGTATCCCTTTAATAATTATAAATTCTACTTTCATGATATTTATCAAATTAGGTATTAAAAACAATAGAATAAAGATACATTTACCTTAGTATTTACTAGGTCAGCAAGATAAGCTATCAAGTAACAACAACAGCATGAAACTATTTATACTATATTATAAGCAGGATACTCGCACTTATTGCAGGTTCCTTTGTATTTTAAACTTGGTCTTGTTTTGTAAATCGATTTAAGGGAAATCTTAAGATTAAAATCTGTTCTTTTCCGCAGTGTTCATTATGTCTCAAATATTGTTGTCAATGGACAAGAGGTGGTGCAGTGTTCATTATGTTGTTGTCAATGGACAAGAGGTGGCGCATGATGTCCTTTTATAGGGAGGAGGTTAAGAAGAATGTTATTTATATATCTGAACCTCCAAACATTAAACGTTCTTAAATGAAGTGGATAGAAATAATTAAGAACATTTATGTTATAAATACAATAAAATTCATTTGGATTTATTTCAGAATTTGGGGTAAAAATGTATACAAATGCTTGAAAGGATATATATATATACAACATGAAGTCCGAAAGAAGTAACACAAATCACTAGACCTACTTCATCAACGATGCATTAAATATTCTTTACTATATACTTTATATAGTATATAAAAATATACTTTTTACCGACTTATGACCGAAAGATTATGTTCTTCTCCCTCCCCCCTTCACATACTACTAGATATTTTTGGATCTCAGCCCCTCACCTTCAAATGGTGTCTGTTAGGTCTAATAATTAAAGGTTTGAGATGTAGGAAAAACTTTGCTACTACCCTCCAATTTTTATTACAGCTCAACTCAGTTACATAATCGGTCTCTTATAGTAAAGAAATAAATAAAGAATTCCTCATTGTACTGTAAATTTATCATCTTGGTGAAACCCAGTTTAAGATATATCACTAAGATTATTATTTTGTAATCAAGACAAAATATTTTGGATGAAATGCTAACATTCTCCTCACTAGAACAGTGGTTCTCAAGGTGACCCTGCCATTAAAACTAAATATCATTTCTATAGTGGCATAATCAACATATGAATGTCAACATATCAAAGTCAGTTTACTTAATTATGCAAAAAAAAAAAGAATTTTACATGAACATCATATATTACCGGTATAATACAAGACATTTACAGATTAAAGCATGAAAATAGTGTTTACATTTGATCTGATATAAAACTGGTGTTGACATCAGAAAAATAAGGCAAGTTATGAAATTACAAATTAGATAAACTTTCATGTGCAAATAAAGTTGTAAGTTTTAAATAGGTCAGCTTTATGGGTATATAGTTAAATAATTAAAAACAAATGTGTCACTTTTCATCACCATTTTATTAGCCTGGGATTCGCTAATCTGCATACCATAATATATGTCCAATATTTGCTGTAAGTACTCGTGTGTCTTATTCTAACATGTACATACCTAGATTTTCATGACCAGTATATTTTCCCATCATGTACACTTCAATACAGTTCATAATGGTCCTTTTTCAACTTGTGTAAATTTACAGTTGTACAATAATTTCAGTCTACCAGAATTTATAATAGGAAATTAAAAGATTGAAATATAAGTTAATTTTTTCCCTCAATGCCTTTTTTTTTCAGAAAACGGCCATGTATGCCACAGAGTAATTTCACAAACCTTACAAATGTGATTAAATAGAAATACCAAGGACATAGGGCTAGCTTTTCCAACTGAGTACAGTACACTACAGTGGATTAGTTTTAAGAGCACTGCAGGAATATATCTACAGCATAATCAACAATATTAATCACTAAATGTACAATTCATATTTATATACTAATCAAATTCTGCTATTTCATGCGAGAATCATTTCTGCAGTACTTTGTTTCATGTGAACATGCAAATAAATACACAATCGGCTATGTGTAAAACTTAATTGATATTTCACACATACATTACAATTAAAAGTAACAAAATAGAAAGGCAAGTACATATATTAGTACTGTAATAAAACTAGGCTCACTCTGTTTTAAGCATATCTATATGTCCTACATATGTCACAGTTACCTTAATGTTTTTTTATGTTGTTGTTGAAGCAACACAAAACATTCTGGGCCACTTGTACTGTATAGTGATTATTTTATCATAATGCCACTGACAGCTCAAGGATTTTGGACTAGAAGGGGCCACCTGCAAACATTTAATCGCTCATGTATTTCTGAGAATGAGTCTATTGACAATATTGGGCCTATGTTTTACTTGTTTCTTTGGTAAGCCATAACGTCACTGATCAGACTAGACTTCTCTTAAACCATACAAATTCACCCAAATTTCCTCTCTCAACCATTAGTGAAGTGGTATATTTAATAAACTTCTACCTTGACACTCAGTGATAGCATCAAAAGTGATTGTATACAACACTTGTATCTGTAGACAGTGTATGTTTTGGCGGCGTTTCTGTATAGCCTGACTGACCAGTGGGCAACATTAGAATGTCATGGATGATTATTAAACTTATATGAGTACTTAATATTGCCAGCATTTCAAATCAAAAACTGTCAAACTGTCATGCCAACTTGTGTAGGTGAAATGCCTTCCAAAAAGGACTCACATATATACTTTGAAACTAGATGTAAACATTCCACCATTTCGATGTCGACCACTCTAATTTAATATATTATATAAAAAAAAGTTTTACTTACTTATGTAATGTAACACCCTCCACTTTCAGTTCTTAGTTATGGTATGGGTACCAGTTAATGGCATATCACTGTGTTCCCTTTGTTCTTTCGGGTCTTGACTTGGACGAACGACTGTCATTCTCAGCCATTTTACATCCAGTTTGAACTTCAACACATAGCAATGGCGGCCGCATACGCACATGCCCCTCAATGATGAAGAGTAGTGACTAGCCAATCTAGTGTTATTTATACCTATGGCCGCTATACTGCAAAATGGTGGATACTCACAACATGCAGATTTTTGTCGCGGATTGGCCTGGCATGGACAGGTGGTTAAGGAGCTCGAATCGTAATCTGCGTGTCGCAAATACGAATTTCCGTCCCACCAAACATGCTCGCCTTTTATCCGTGGGGACGTTAAAATGCGGTAAATCCCACTATTCGTTGATAAAAAAGTAGCCCAAGAGTTTGCAGTGGGGGTGGTGATGACTAGCTGCCTTCCCTTTAGTTTTTCACTGCTAAATTAGAGACGGCTAGCGTAGATAACACTCGTGTAGTTTGCGTGAAATTCAAAACAAACAAACCAATAAAACAAATTTTCGTGGATCATATAACAAAATATTAGTTAGTTATAAACTATATCACACGCTCACAAGTACTAAATCTAAAACACTCTACAGCCTCTGTTCACAAGTGAAATGAACCTTACAATTGAATTATTATTAAGATCAGTGACTGAAGTCTTCCAGAGACCTCCTGCTGGCGTGTTGATAAAAGTTCATAAATATTTAAATTAGTATGTTCCATGTACTAAATTTATATTTTCTGTTTATATTTCTAAGAAGAATATTTTAGTTCATTAAAGTACATTGTGTGGTTTTCTTTAATTATATGAGGCTCAGTTGTACATTTTTATTTAATATTTTGTTAGAAGATACTGACATAAAATAAGTTGGTGTTGTTCAAAGCTATAGACCTCAAATGTATACTGTATGGTGAATAAATAACTGTATTTGTAGGAAACAAATTATAAGATGTGAAACTCACGACACTAGCCCAATTTATTTATATGCATGATAATAGTTTAAATATCTCGAGGAAAGATTTCTGATCAGAAAAAAAACTTTTCAAGACAACATAAACGTTTAAAACCTCGTTGGACCCACATTGTTTGATAGTTGTTATTATTCTCCTACAAAGAAAAGAATAATGGATTATCCGAAGTTTAAAATCTGTTTTTAGTGAGATTCATTTAATAAATATAAAACGTTAGGGTCAAAACAAGATACATTAACATCCTGCAATCATGAATAGAAATAAATAAGAAACGGGAAACTTCAATGAAAAAAAAACAACAACAATCTTCACCCAGTTTACTACGATTTTATGTTTTAAGAAACTAAACAAACTCAAACATCTATTTATACTAACAAATAATACGAAAAGCAATATTTTTTCTCAATAATCTTTGTACATTTTCATAATTCATAATATTGATCTGTCTTTTCAATCATGTCACATAGATGGCGCTTTGATATATATTGAACTATGTTTCACATCCGATGACG